>NC_057798.1:128073039-128080151 GCF_018294505.1 Triticum aestivum
GCCCGGCCGGATCTCGCGTCGCGGGTCCGGGAGCCGCCGGATCCGGCCGCGCCGCCGCCCGTCCGCCGCGCAGGGTCCTCTCCCCGCCGGTGCATCCCCGGCCTCGCCGGAGTTCTCACCGGAACCGGGCGGGTTGATGAGATCCACTCGTCCCGCAATCCAAACGCCTCCGCCCGTCCCGGATCTCTCCGTCCCGGAACGACCCCGTCCAGCTTTTCCGCGGAGGTGAAAATTGCTAAGTCCCCGAATCTGTGTAATTTTCATGCCATGTTCATCGCATCATATCTGTGCATCCGTAGCTCCGTTTTATGCGTGTAATATGTAAAATTGTTCGTCTCAACGAGTACATCATTTCATTCCATTGCATCATATTCATTTGAGCTCATCTTGATGCCTGAATCATCGTCGCAAGAGTGCTTCATAATGTTTTCTGCTGTCTGTTATCAGAATGAGCTCTTTTGTCATTTTTGCCATGTTTGATGTGTGCATCCTATGAGGTTGATGTCTACATGTGTTTTGATCTATGCTATGTCTTGTTTACAGAGGTGCTTACCATGTATTTTTGTGATCAATGTGGTGACTAGCACAAGCATGCAAACTAGGCATCGTGATGTTACTGATTTTAGTCCCTGTTCTGCTGTTATTTTGATGCCATGTAAACTTGATGCTACAGAGAGATCCATGCTTATTTTGAGATACTTCAGTAAGGGTGTTTTGAACATATGGTTGTTCTCTATCCATTCATGCCCTGTTTGCAATTATGGAGTAGTCTAGCATGTCATTTTCGTGCTCTACTTTTGCTTCAAAATATTTCCTGGCAGATTGTTTACATGTTATTCAATTTTGCCAAGGCTGCTATAGTTGATCCTTGCATGCTATGGATTTGTTCTTACCTTGGGTTGTTTCATAAACATGTCTTCTTGATTATGCTATGCTTATCTTGTCATGCAATGACTTGTGGTGAGTGAATCGAGCTTGTTAAGTAGGGTACTTGATGTTGCTGTTTGCTAGGCTGAATCTGTTATTTCGTGATGCTATGTAAACCTGCTGCTACTAATCATTCTATGCATAATCTGGAGATGATCACTAAACAAGTTTTGTTCTACATGTCTTGCTCTATCCATCCATGCCCCTGGTTGCAATTATAGCTTGTTGTAGCTTGTTCATATCTTGCTCCAAAGTTGCTTGATAATGTTGTTGTCAGCCTATTAACATTAAGTTCAGTTGTTGCCATGTGTTTTCCTAGTGTTCCATGCATCCTATGAACTTGCTCTTGCCATTCTTAGGATCACAAATATGTCTTCTTACTGTTGGTTGCCTTGCCATGCCATGTATTGCTCTGTAGTGAGTTGCACAAGCTCACCAACATGCCTTCATAATTCTGTTCCTGCCATGTTTGAATATGTATTATAACTTGCTATGTTTACATGGGTGCCATCATATTTTCTGATCCTTTTTGTCTCATGGTCAGTAAGGGACTTTTGATCTATGAAATTAGTAGATTAATGTCATACCTTTGTTTGCCATGATAAGTTCATGTAGCATGTTGTTTGATAGCTCTAAACATTGCAACCTGATGTTATTTTCTGCAAAGTCTGAATTGTTATTACTTGCAATCTTACCATATGTGTTTGAGCATGTTCTAGTGATTTCTGGAGATAGCTCAATGTTCATGTTTTATTATGCTTTACCTGTACATCATACCCATGTCTTTTTTTTATGTTAGGATGTTGTAGCATGTTGTTTTGATGTTTGCAATATGCCTAGTTGCTGTTTTGGACAGCTTGTCCTTTAAACTTGTAAAGAGTGTGTGTGTTGAACCGTTGCTCCATTTTAAGTGTGCTCTATATGGAACTTGCTTAGAATTGCATGTAGTTTCATATTATCATGTTGCCTCCTTGTTTTAAGGTGTTTGCTTGATGTTTGTATGCATTTTGCATCAATGCCATGTTTATCTTGTTTTGCTCATATCTTCTAGGCCGTAGCTCCGAACTAATTGAACTTTATATGTAACTTGACTAGAATCCCGTGTAGATCATCTTGGTGCATCTTTACTTGCTGTTTAACAACTTGAACATAAGGTTTATTCAGATCTGGACCAACTTCGAAATTTGCATATGAGGACTTACCGGAATTGTTATATGTTGTTCCCGGTCTCATTTAAACTTGCCTTGATGTGTTGCTCTTGTTTGCATCATCTCTTGCCATGAGTAGCTTCATGTAGCTTTGTCATGCATCATGCTTGTTTGTGCATCATGTCATGTTCATGTGTGGTGTGTTTACCATGTTGTGTGCTTCTTTTCGATAGTTCCTGTTTCGTTGTGATCGTGAGGATTCGTTCGTCTACGCTTGGTTCGTATTCGTGGCTTCATCCGTTTGTCTTCTTCATGGACTCGTTCTTCTTCCTTGCGGGATTTCAGGAAAGATGACCGCTACCCTGGATCTCAATACTATCATTGCTATGCTAGTTGCTTCGTTCTATCGCTATGATGCGCTACCTATCACCTGTTTATCAAGCCATCCCAAATTGCCATGAACCTCTAACCTTTGACACATTCCCTATGCAAACCGTTGTTTGGCTATGTTACCGCTTTGCTCGGCCCCTCTTATAGCATTGTTAGTTGCAGGTGAAGTTGAAGATTGCTCCATGGTGGACAGGATTTTGGTTGGGATATCACAATATCTCTTATATTATTAATGCATATATATACTTGGTAAAGGGTGGAAGACTCGGCCTTATGCCTGGTGTTTTGTTCCACTCTTGCCGCCCTAGTTTCCGTCATACCGGTGTTATGTTCCCGGATTTTGCGTTCCTTACGCGGTCGGGTGATTTATGGGACCCCCTCGACAGTTCGCTTTGAATAAAACTCCTCCAGCAAGGCCCAACATTGGTTTTACCATTTGCCTCACCTAGCCCTTTTTCCCTTGGGCATCGCGCTCTCGAGGGTCATCTTTATTTTACCCCCCAGGGCTAGTGCTTGTCTAAATGTTGGTCCAAACCGAGCGATGTCCGGCGCCCCCTGGGCAACCAGGGTCTATGCCAACCCGTCGTCTTGCTCATCCGGTGTGCCCTGAGAACGAGATATGTGCAGCTCCTATCGGGATTTGTCGGCACAGCGGGAGGTCTTGCTGGTCTTGTTTTACCATTGTCGAAATGTCTTGTAAACCGGGATTCCGAGTCTGATCGGGTCTTCCTGGGAGAAGGTATATCCTTCGTTGATCGCGAGAGGTTGTCATGGGCTAAGTTGGGACACCCCTGCAGAGTATAATCTTTCGAAAGCCGTGCCTGCGGTTATAGGCAGATGGGAATTTGTTAATGTCCGGTTCTAGATAACTTGACACCAGATCCGAATTAAAACGCATCAACCGCGTGTGTAGCCGTGATGGTCTCTTTTCAGCGGAGTCCGGAAAGTGAACACAGTTTCTGGGTTATGTTTGACGTAAGTAGGAGTTCAGGATCACTTCTTGATCATTGCTAGCTTCACGACCGTTCCGCTTGCTCTCTTCTTGCTCTTATTTGCGTATGTTAGCCACCATATATGCTTAGTCGCTGCTGCAACCTCACCACTTTACCCATTCCTTTCCCTTTAAGCTTTGCTAGTCTTGATACCCATGGTAATGGGATTGCTGAGTCCTCGTGGCTCACAGATTACTACAACAATAGTTGCAGGTACAGGTTATGCGATGATCATGACGCGAGAGCGATGTTTGCTTGCGTTGAGTTCTTCTTCTGCTTCTTCTTTGATCAGGGGTTAGGTTCCAGGTTGGCAGCCTGGGCTAGCAAGGTGGATGTCGTTTGAGTTTCTGTTTATGTTTCATCCGTAGTCGGATGATGTTCTGATGTATTGTGATGTTGTATTCGTGTGGCATTGTATGTCTTATGTATGTATCCCCATCTATTATGTAATGTTGATGTAATGATATCCACCTTGCAAAAGCGTTTCAATATGCGGGTCTATCCTTGGTGGGACCTTTGAGTTCCTTTTGGATAGGGTCGCATATTGGGCGTGACAAGTTGGTAACAGAGCCTCGACCGACCCTAGGAGCCCCCTTGATTGATCGTGTAGCTTGGCCGTTGGTTGAGTCTAGAAGAAAATTGTTTTCGGAGTCTAGTTATATCGGAGAGTAGGAATTCTTTTTACTCCTCAGCCCCTTCGTCGCTCTGGTCAGGAATCTTGACGTAGGTGTTCTGAATTACTCCTCTTCCCCTTCAAATTTTTCTTTAGGATAACGCAGTTGGTTTTCCGATCGTTGTTCCTCAGCTCTTTTCATCCGGTGCATTTCTCGTCAGTTGACTCGAGCCTCTTCATCGTTGCCAAGTTCAATCCTCAGTTGTTTTCTTTTCCCACCCTCCCACCCTTTTTCTTCTCGAAACCGGAGTCCGTAATCGAGTATCCATCCTACTCATGCGAAGCCTTTGCTTTCTTTCAACCGTAGTTTTTCTCTTCAAGATATTCGTCGGTTCCCCCTTCCAAGTTGCCTTTGTTTTCCCGCCCTCCCACCCTCTTCTTCTCGGAGCCTCGGTCTCTTTCGAGCATCAATTTTCATTCGTGTGGAGCCTCTTCATTCTTTCGTTAATTATGTCAACCGGTGAATTCTTGTCTTGTTCGTCATTCTTCATCTCTTTTCTTTTCCGGTGGACTCAATTCAAGTTTTTCGGGTAGATAATATTCTTTTCCTCGAAGTGTTCTCCCTGCTCATTTGCCTCTCGCCATTCAATCATTCCGGAGTTCAAGACATCTCAGGAGATTCGTCGGTGTTCGAATTAATTCGAGGTTGTCACCTCATTCAAATATTTCAATTGTTCTAGTGCTTCATCTATCTGTTCAACAATCCTTTTCAACGGTGTTATCTCTTCAGTGGGCCCTAACCCACATGTCTTTTCCCAGGATCTTACCTGACTCTTCTAATTCCCCCGGAGTGATTCTCAATTCTTTCAAGTGTGACGTAAGAATGGATCCCATCAGTCTCATGCCTTCTCCAAGATCTCGTTCAAATTCTTTTCATTGTTGGCTCAATCCCTTCGTTTTTCATTCTCCCGGAGTATCTCAGTTATTTTGGTGGTGTTTCTCGTCGTCATTTGAAGATCGAAGAAGAGTTTTTCCTCTAAAATCTTGTCCGTTCTCCCGGATATTCGTGGTTCTAGCTTCATATCATCCTCTTGAATTATTCCATTTGTCAGTTATTCTTTTCTCACCCATACGGAGTATGTCAGGACTTGTTTTCCCGTTTCTTTTCACCGGAGGCCATCATTCCAGTTATCGTTCTCTAATTATCCCGGTGCTTCGTTCAAGTGTTCTTCAATCAGCTCATGATCTCTTTGTCCTCTTGCATCTAAATCCCCTCTATCTTATTTGTTCTTCTAAGTCTTCCTGGTGATTCATTCTCGTTCAACAGCCATTTTCGAATTCTTATGGTGGTTCCTTCACACTCCTTTTCCTTTGTCATCATATCAATTCATTCGTTGTTTCCAATCCTACGGGTGGTTCATGAAGACCTTCTCAAGTTTGCGACATGTCACTTCTAAATCCTTTTTCAAGAAGAATAAGTAGTATGTAAATCCATTGCTTGTCATCAATTTAATTTGATGAAGGATAAACATACAATAAATCTTATTCTTATTCCATCCAAGTGAGTAATCCCTTCCTTCGGAGTTTGTTCTTGTTGAATAAATTCTAGTTCCAAGTGTTTTTCATCTTTTCTTTTCCGGAGTTCAAATTTCCTCGGCCTTTTTGTTGGAACCTCCATCTAAATCATCGCAAGGCTCATCTTATTCTTTCATCCTTCAATTCTATCTCATTGTCCTTTTGTTACCGGAGTTCTTCATGGTGGTTCTTCATGATTTAATTCATTCTTCAAGTGTTCATCAAGATTCTTGTCAGTGGAGTTCAAGTATCTTTTCTTCTCGCGTCGCGAGGTGCATTTAATTCTCCGTAACTTTTGAAGTGGAGTTTTGCATTTCTTCGTTCTTCTCAGCAATTCAATCTTTTCTGCTTGTGGTCGGTTATCACCTCATAATTTTGAGATGTTTTCCATAAGTCCACAACAAGCTTATCCTTTCGTTGTTGATTTTCTCAACAACTCCGTTCAAACCTTCCTTCTAAGTTTCTTTCATTCAATTCTTCCAATTCTTCCGGAGGCATTGTTTTGTTCTTCTCGTCAAGTGTAATTCCATCTTGCGAAGTTCGTGTTCTATTCTTTCCATGTTTAGCCGGAGTGCTGCCTAAATCCTTTCAGTCTTATCCATTTCTTATCTCGTTCTAACCGGAGTGGTTTCATAGTCTATCTGATTCCATGAGCTTTTGATTCTCGTCATCCTCGTCGTTCCTCTCTTTTTCTCAAGTGCTCTCGATTCTTTGCTTCTTCTCTTGAGTTCTTGTTTCACCTCATCCCTTTTCTCTTCCGTCTCGGTCCTAAGATCTCGGGACGAGATCTCTTGTTAGTGGAGGAGTGTTGTAACGCCCCGGATCTGATGCGCCAGGTGTCTGCCAGTTATTCGCTATCGTTGCCATGTCATTTGCTTGCGTGTTGCATTTTATCATGTCATCATGTGCATTGCATTGCATACGTGTTCGTCTCATGCATCCAAGCCTTATCCCCGTTGTTCGTTTTGCAATCCGGCGCTCCTATGCCCTCCGATGTTCCCCTTTTCGTCTCCTGTTGTGAGTGGGTGTTAAACCTTCTCGGAATGGACCGAGGCTTGCCAAGTGTCCTTGGTATACCACCGGTAGACCGCCTGTCAAGTTTTGTGCCATTTGGAGGTCGTTTGATACTCCAACGGTTAACCGCGTAGCCCGAAACCCCCCCTTTCTCTTTGCAGCCCAACACCCTTCCAAAGTGGCCCAAACCCCATCTAACTCCCCTACATGCTCTCGGTCGTTCGATCACGATCGCGTGGCCAAAAACCGCTCCTCATTTGGACTCTCCTAGCTCCCTCTACCTATAAATATGCCTCCCCCTCCGAAATCCCGCAGTCCAAACCCTAGAAATTCCCCTCGCGCCGCCGGACGTTTCTTCCCTGCCGACGGACATGTCCGCTTTGTGCCCCGTCCAACCCGAGCATGCCACGTGGCACTCTCCGCCGCCAGCCATCGCGCCCCGCCACCGCGGCC
>NC_057798.1:128080756-128112759 GCF_018294505.1 Triticum aestivum
GATCTCGCGTCGCGGCTCCGTGAGCCGCCGGATCCGGCCGCGCCGCCGCCCGTCCGCCGCCCCGGGTACTCTCCCCGCCGGCGCATCCCCGGCCTCGCCGGAGTTCTCACCGGAACCGGGCGGGTGGATGAGATCCACCCGTCCCGCGATCCAAACGCCTCCGCCCGTCCCGGATCTATCCGTCCCGGAACGACCCCGTCCAGCTTTTCCGCGAAGGTGAAAATTGCTAAGTCCCCGAATCTGTGTAATTTTCATGCCATGTTCATCGCATCATATCTCTGCATCCGTAGCTCCGTTTTGTGCGTGTAATATGTAAAATTGTTCGTCTCAACGAGTACATCATTTCATTCCATTGCATCATATTCATTTGAGCTCATCTTGATGTCTGAATCATCGTTGCAAGAGTGCTTCATAATATTTTCTGCTGTCCGTTATCAGAACGAGCTCTTTTCTCATTTTTGCCATGTTTGATGTGTGCATCCTATGAGGTTGATGTCTACATGTGTTTTGATCTATGCTATGTCTTGTTTACAGAGGTTCTTACCATGTATTTTTGTGATCAATGTGGTGACTAGCACAAGCATGCAAACTAGGCATCATGATGTTACTGATTTTAGTCCCTGTTCTGCTGTTATTTTGATGCCATGTAAACTTGATGCTACAGAGAGATCCATGCTTATTTTGAGATACTTCAGTAAGGGTGTTTTGAACATATGGTTGTTCTCTATCCATTCATGCCCCTATTTGGAATTATGGAGTAGTCTAGCATGTCATTTTCGTGCTCTACTTTTGCTTCCAAATGTTTCCTGGCAGATTGTTTACATGTTATTCAATTTTACCAAGGTTGCTATAGTTGATCCTTGCATGCTATGGATTTGTTCTTAACTTGGGTTGTTTCATAAACATGTCTTCTTGATGATGCTATGCTTATCTTGTCATGCAATGACTTGTGGTGAGTGAATCAAGCTTGTTAAGTAGGGTACTTGATGTTGCTGTTTGCTAGGCTGAATCTGTTATTTCGCGATGCTATGTAAACCTGCTGCTACTAATCATTCTATGCATAATCTGGAGATGATCACTAAACATGTTTTGTTCTACATGTCTTGATCTATCCATCCATGCCCCTGGTTGCAATTATAGCTTGCTGTAGCTTGTTCATATCTTGCTCCAAAGTTGCTTGATAATGTTGCTGTCAGCCTATTAACATTAAGTTTAGTTGTTGCCATGTGTTTTCCTAGTGTTCCATGCATCCTATGAACTTGCTCTTGCCATTCTTAGCTTCACAAATATGTCTTCTTACTGTTGGTTGCCTTGCCATCTCATGTATTGCTCTATAGTGAGTTGCACAAGCTCACCAACATGCCTTCATAATTCTGTTCCTGCCATGTTTGAGTCTGTATTATAACTTGCTATGTTTACATGGGTGCCATCATATTTTCTGATCCTTTTTGGCTCATGGTCAGTAAGGGACTTTTGATCTATGAAATTAGTAGATTCATGCGATGCCTTTGTTTGCCATGATAAGTTCCTGTAGCATGTTGTTTGATAGCTCTAAACATTGCAACCTGATGTTATTTTCTGCAAAGTCTGAATTGTTATTACTTGCAATCTTACCATGTGTGTTTGAGCATGTTCTAGTGATTTCTGGAGATAGCTCAGTGTTCATGTTTTGTTATGCTTTACCTGTACATCATGCCCATGTCTTTTGTTTTTATGTTAGGATGTTGTAGCATGTTGTTTTCATGCTTGCAATAAGCCTAGTTGCTGTTTTGGACAGCTTGTCCTTTAAACTTGTAAAGAGTGTGTGTGTTGAACCGTTGCTCCATTTTGAGTGTGCTCTATATGAAACTTGCTTAGAATTGCATGTAGTTTCATATTATCATGTTGCATCCTTGTTTTGAGGTGTTTTCTTGATGTTTGTATGCATTTTGCATCAATGCCATGTTTATCTTGTTTTGCTCATATCTTCTAGGCCGTAGCTCCGAACTAATTGAACTTTATATGTAACTTGACTAGAATCCCGTGTAGATCATCTTGGTGCATCTTTACTTGCTGTTTAACAACTTGAACATAAGGTTTATTCAGATCTGGACCAACTTCGGAATTTGCATATGAGGACTTACCGGAATTGTTATATGTTGTTCCCGGCCTCATTTAAACTTGCCTTGATGTGTTGCTCTTGTTTGCATCATCTCTTGCCATGAGTAGCTTCATGTAGCTTTGACATTAATCATGCGTGTTTGTGCATCATGTCATGTTCATGTGTGGTGTGTTTACCATGTTGTGTGCTTCTTTTCGATAGTTCCTGTTTCGTTGCGATCATGAGGATTCGTTCGTCTACGCTTGGTTCGTCTTCGTGGCTTCATCCGTTCGTCTTCTTCATGGACTCGTTCTTCTTCCTTGCGGGATTTCAGGCAAGATGACCGCTGCCCTGGATCTCAATACTATCATTGCTATGCTAGTTGCTTCGTTCTATCGCTATGCTGCGCTACCTATCACCTGTTTATCAAGCCATCCCAAATTGCCATGAACCTCTAACCTTTGACACCTTCCCTATGCAAACCGTTGTTTGGCTATGTTACCGCTTTGCTCAGCCCCTCTTATAGCGTTGTTAGTTGCAGGTGAAGTTGAAGATTGCTCCATGGTGGACAGGATTTTGGTTGGGATATCACAACATCTCCTATATTATTAATGCATCTATATACTTGGTAAAGGGTGGAAGACTCGGCCTTATGCCTGGTGTTTTGTTCCACTCTTGCCGCCCTATTTTCCGTCCTACCGGTGTTATGTTCCCGGATTTTGCGTTCCTTACGCGGTCGGGTGATTTATGGGACCCCCTCAATAGTTCGCTTTGAATAAAACTCCTCTAGCAAGGCCCAACATTGGTTTTACCATTTGCCTCACCTAGCCCTTTTTCCCTTGGGAGTCGCGCTCTCGAGGGTCATCTTTATTTTACCCCCCCCCCCGGGCCAGTGCTTGTCTAAGTGTTGGTCCAAACCGAGCGATGTCCGGCGCCCCCTGGGCAACCAGGGTCTATGCCAACCCGTCGTCTTGCTCATCCGGTGTGCCCTGAGAATGAGATATGTGCAGCTCCTATCGGGATTTGTCGGCATAGCGGGAGGTCTTGTTGGTCTTGTTTTACCATTGTCGAAATTTCTTGTAAACCGGGATTCCGAGTCTGATCGGGTCTTCCAGGGAGAAGGTATATCCTTCGTTGATCGCGAGAGCTTGTCATGGGCTAAGTTGGGACACCCCTGCAGGGTATAATCTTTCGAAAGCCGTGCCTGCGGTTATAGGCAGATGGGAATTTGTTAATGTCCGGTTGTAGATAACTTGACACCAGATCTGAATTAAAACGCATCAACCGCGTGTGTAGCCGTGATGGTCTCTTTTCGGCGGTGTCCAGGAAGTGAACACGGTTTCTGGGTTATGTTTGACGTAAGTAGGAGTTCAGGATCACTTCTTGATCATTGCTAGCTTCACGACCGTTCCGCTTGCTCTCTTCTCGCTCTTATTTCCGTATGTTAGCCACCATATATGCTTAGTCGCTGCTGCAACCTCACCACTTTACCCCTTCCTTTCCCTTTAATCTTTGCAAGTCTTGATACCCATGGTAATGGGATTGCTGAGTCCTCGTGGCTCACAGATTACTACAACAACAGTTGCACGTACAGGTTATGTGATGATCATGACGCGAGAGCGATGTTTGCTTGCGTTGAGTTCTTCTTCTGCTTCTTCTTCGATCAGGGGTTAGGTTCCAGGTCGGCAGCCTGGGCTAGCAGGGTGGATGTCATTTGAGTTTCTGTTTGTGTTTCATCCATAGTCGGGTGATGCTCTGATGTATTGTGATGTTGTATTCGTGTGGCATTGTATGTCTTATGTATGTATCCCCATCTATTATGTAATGTTGATGTAATGATATCCACCTTGCAAAAGCGTTTCAATATGCGGGTCTATCCTTGGTGGGACCTTCGAGTTCCTTTTGGATAGGGTCGCATATTGGGCGTGACACGGTAGGAGCTTGGCCGGCGTCTGGCCTCGTTTAAACTGAGGGCGGATAGGACGAGCTCGGCTAGTTTTGCGTTTAATTCTGGCCCGCTCATGAACGGACGTGTGGCTGGATTAGGATTGTCGGTTTGCATGCGGGTTTAACGGAGGGGTTTAACGGAGGCAAGGAGGCGTGTTCAGCTGGCGTGCAGCGGGCGGCGTAGTACTATTCAATTTGACAGCAATAATGAGCCGTCAAATCACAAAGGCCCTTGCCTCTCGTGAAACCGACCAAGCAAGACTGCCCCGCCCTCTAGCCTTTTAAAAAATGTATATACTCCACTTTTGTACAGTTGTATTATCGATGGATTGCGCCATGGAGCAAAATTTGAAATTAAAAAAAAAGGTGGTACATATAGACAGCGCTCGTCGCCAAATTTTGCATATAGTACTATTAAAAAGGCTAGACACAATAATGGTGTCCAGCACAACCCAGCCCTCAAATAAAACTAAGCATCCTGGAATTCTTTGACAAAACTAAGCACCCTATAATTCTTTGACAACTAAACTGTTGGCTATATGATGTTGGGCATATATATTGTACGTATATAATGTGAAGAAATGAGTGGTAGTACTATACCAACTAAAAGATGAAATGTAAGAAATACTGGTATGTACGTACTGAAGAGTTAAAGTAACGAGAAGAAACATAACATAGTTCTGTTGGGGGCTCAGCACAACACACCCCTCAAATTAAACTAAGCACACCTGGAATTAAACTATGCAACTAATCCTGTAGACACTGCATTAGAACCACCATGAGCAACGACATTGCCACCTTACTTGGAGTCCTTGTCCACGTCCTCGACTTCGTCCTTGTCCCTCTTCCTCTTGGCCGATACTTCTTTGCTTGAACCGCACACTTGGCTCTTGCTCTTCATCCAACCCTTGTAGATATTGAAACAAAGGTAGCCATCCATTGCAGCGTAGTGGATGTGGTCTATATCTAGTACATTCCGCTGCCATGCATAACAATGAAACGTGTATGGAGGTTTCTCATGTTTACCGTACGAAGGATGAACCATGGCTCCTGCCAGGGTCAGCATTGAAGGCTGGCCACTGGAGGGCAGCAGCCGATTCTTCTGGAGGTTGAAGGGGTTGCCTACAACGAGGCCTATCCAAGCCAGGACTTCTTTGTCGTTACCAAAGTCTATAGTAACGAATTTGACTAGGTTGCTCTTGAGGAAGTTCTTAAAATCCAGGCATTCAACGTCGGCATGGCATATGTGGTAGACCAAGCATAAGCCATGCATGCAAACCTGGATCACGGCGAGCTTCTTCCTCTCTTCGTCCTTTAGATCCTTCTCTCGTCCCAGGACTGTGGTATACTCAACATCTAGCCCAGCGACCCACCCATCATCTGAGTTTTCGAACATGCGTCTGAAGCGAGAAAGGCATCCTTTCACCGTCGCGGAAGAACGGGTGTAGATGACGTCGAACTCATGACCGCTGATAGTTCTAACCTTGTACTCACCGCCGATCATGGAGATTTGGGACGCCATGGATTTGGGAGGAGGGTTAGGATTAGTGGAACTGCCGTAATGTGAAAGGACGAGACGATTAGGAGCGAACTGCCGTCATATTAAAGGACGTACGAGGACGAGTAGGAGCGAACTGCCACTGTGCGAACGACAGGGTAGTGGCTTTCCATTCTCTCGTGATACGGGCTTCTGAGATCCCTTGGATCTGAGATCGAATGGTTGCATGGCGTGATGCTAGACCTATGGGTGAATATCCTATCTTGGAGGGTTATTCTGCAAATTTTCAGCAACTTACCATGCGACCGTTCGATCTCAGATCCAAGGGCTGCCAGCAGCCCATATCATGGTCGCGCCTACCACGACTGTCGCGTCACTCGCGCGGTCGCGCCCTTGGAGATTTAACATGGTGCGTTAGGCTATCTGATGTTGGCATCTCATCACTTAGTCACTCATACTACAATAAGGTTATTATAAGGTTGGCTATAAGTGTATTTATTACTTCTCTCTATCTCTTTCTTCATACTCCCTTCATCCCATAATATAAGAATGTTTTTGACACTAGTGTAGTGCCAAAAACGTTCTTATATTATGGGACAGAGGGAGTAGTATTTATTGCATTTGCCAAGGAGTGACCTCTTCCAATGAAATGGTGCTTAGATGAGGTGCTAAGGGCATTAAATGGCTTAGCAATCAAGTCCCCAATGCATAGGAGCTTATTAGTAGTAGTTTTGTGTTGCTAAGTTTGCTTCATTTAATTAGCTATAGACTCAAAAATGTCTTTTCACCTAGGTACACGCGCTTAGCACCATTTCTTCCTTGGGTCACCAAACTTGCCACATCAGACTTTATGCCTATGTGGCAAGCTTAGCACGTGTAGGAGCAAGTAAGTACTACAATAGTGGGCTATAAGCCCGTTTACATGGCATTTTTGCATATGTGGAGGAAAGAGGCAAGGAAAAAGTGGAGAAGTGGGCTCTCATGCAAGAGCCAGCCTCAACTACATGGTGGAGCATTGGGAGAGGCACCTGTATGGAGATGGTCAGGAATCAGGAGACTCACGCCGATCGTAGCACCGCAGTTAAAATGTTAATGGCAAGTCAAATCACGGGGCCCCACCTGTCCAGCAGTAACTTGTTGTCAAATCACATAGCCCTAAGTTTGCAGCAGCCTACTCCCTCATCTTCTCGCGTCTCTGTCAAACCGAGTAGGTGGAACTGCCCCGCCAACCGCGCAGAAAAATCCCCGCCCTCAACAGTATACTCCTTCCGTCTTGGTGACCAAGGTGGAGAGGAAAACGAGAGAACTTAATGTTTATTTGCTAAGGCTGGTTGTAATGGTAGTATCATAGCTATATCATGCATGCCAACTATAGGAAATTTTGATGAGGTGTCATAGAATTAAATGTGGATAGAGAGAGTTGAGTATCATATCATGATACTGTAGCATAATAAATGCTATGCTACTATGTGTCATACATGGCAATAAATAAAGTACTACATGATACTAAGAGGGTGCTTGGATACGTTTTAGTCACATGATTAAAAGTAGTGGGACTAAAACTTGCTAGCCTCACCCATGCTTGGATCCAAATACTAAAGAGACTAAAATCAAGTTAATGAGCATTTATTATCCTCCAAACCCTCCAATCTAGAACTCGCATGTGTTAAAGGAGAGGAGTTAAATGAGGATAGACAGGACTAATCCACATTTTAGTAGAGGTACCCCTGACTAAGAGATTTTAGTCTCAACACTAGTTTTAGCCCCTCTTTAGTCAGGGGTGCTTGGAACTTTAGCCTCTTAAAGAGACTATTTTTAGTCAGATTAAAATATTGAAAGTGCGTTATGTCGACTAGAGGGGGGGTGAATAGGCGATTTTTTATGAATTCTTCACTGAGGAATTTGCCGGTGAGGAAATTCCTTAGCGAAGAACTATTAGCAGCGGAATAAGTACTCAGAAGTAAGCATAACAGAATACAAGCATGGTCATCATGATGAAATGAAGACTAGCACAGAGTACAGAAAGCGTAATCACAGGATAACACAAGATGAAGCAAACAGACTGAAGAAATTGAACTGAGGAAATTGAGAAAGTCTTTAGTCAAAGTCTTCAAACACAGATATGAACAAACACTCAACACAGTAATGAGGAAATGAAAGGGTTGAGGAAATAGAACCAGTTAGGTTGGTGAAGACAATCATTTGGTAGACCAGTTCCAACTGTTGTCTCAGTTGTACGTCTGGTTGGAGCGGCTGAGTATTTAAACTCGAGGACACACAGTCCCGGACACCCAGTCGCTGAGCACACAACTCAGGACACCCAGTCCTCACCGTATTCTCCTTGAACTAAGGTCACACAGACCTCGTCCAATCACTCATGGTAAGTCTTCAGGCGACTTCCAAACCTTCACAGACTTGGTCACTCGGCGATCCACAATTCCTCTTGGATGCTCTAGACCTTGACGCCTAACCGTCTGGAAGAAGAACAGTCTTCAAAGGTAACAAGCGTCGGATCGACGCATGATCAATTTCTTCAGTGATGCTCAATCACTTTGGGTTTGTAGGGGTTTGGTTTTGGGTTTTCTTCACTCGATGATTTTCGCTCAAAGTCCTCGGAGGATGGGTTGCTCTGAAATGACAAGTGTCAAGTTCTCTCGGAGCAGCCAACCAGCTAGTGGTTGTAGGGGGCGGCTATTTATAGCCTAGGGAGCAGCCCGACATGATAAGACATAAATGCCCCTCAATTATATGACCATTAGGTGGATAAGATATTTTGGGACAGCTGGCGCGCAGCACAGCAACGGTCGGAAATTTGACTCTCAAATTCCTCAGGGCTATCATGTTCCTCACTGTGTAGGTAATTCGCACTGACGAATTCCTAACTCCTCAGTCAGAACAAATTCATCAGCGACCAGAAGAACTTCGTCTCTGTCACTGAAGAAAGTGACTGAACTGTATGAAATTTCCAAAGGCTTCACTCGAAGGGATTGGTAGGTGTAGGATTTTGTGTTGAGCATCACATGGAAATTTTTCCTTAGTATTTCCTCGACCCCGTTTAACAGTACGGTGTTTCCTATGACTCAAGAAGCAGAAAATGAAACTACGAAAACAAAAGTCTTCACGCTTCATGTTCCACAAATGAATACCAAGTCTTCAAGGTCACACCAATTTCTTCACTTTCAAAGTCTTCAGAAAGTCTTCAGAATATCAAAGTCTTCAGTTGAAGAACTTCATTTTTAGGGGTCGACTTTCTCTGTAAATATCAAACTCCTCATAGGCTTATAGACATGTGTACACTCACAAACGCATTAGTCCCTTGACCTATAATATACCAAAATCACTAAGGGGCACTAGATGCACTTACAAATATGTCCCTTGGATCCTAGCACCCTCTAATATACTGTACTGGTTTATTGTTCCCCATTGTAATCTGTGTCAAATTTTGACCATAAATTTAACTAATGAAATGTCTATGCATGCCATAAAAAATTATATCATTGAAAACTATGTTCAAATACGAATCCAACAATGTAACTTTTCTTGACATGCACTAACATTTTATCTATTAAATCTTTGGTCAAAATTTATCACAAATTACAATGGGGACTAATAAACCAGGAAGGAGGTAGTATGATACTAAGCATTATTAATATCATTGTGTGCAACGAACAGACCACTACATGTCATGTTTGATAGTCTCAAGTCATTAAAAGCATACAAGCCCCACATCTCTTATTGGTTGATTCCTCTATTTATGTCAAAAAAATAAGAAACAATGTGAGAGTTAATGCACCGCGCCTATGTGTTTACTATTTGGTTTTCGTAAGATGACTTACTCACCTAGACGGAGGGAGTATTCAATTTGACAACGGGTGGCGTAGTTCCCGATATGGCTTTAATGCAGACAAGGGAGGGAGTAGCGGTTCCCAAAATGTTGAACGGCCAATGCATCCTCCTTCAATTAATGCATGAGGGAAGTAATGGGAGGAGGTCCGGGAAAAGAGGCTGCACGATGTGACTGCAATGCAGTTTGCCCTCATTGCCCTCATATAAAGGCGCCCCTCCATTCCAATGCATCTACGACATCGTACGCACCTAAGAATTTGCCTAAGCACCTACACTAAGCGCAAAAGAGCTCACTCCAGACCCATGGCGGCGATGTGGGTGAGAAGCCAGCGGCTGTGCCAGATGGTCCCCGACGCTGGCCTGCGGCATGGCACCGAGGATCATCTCCAGACGGTGTTGGAGACCGGCTGGTGGATGGCCGCTATCGATGCCAACTACGACTCTTAGTTGGACAGATGATCATTGCCACCAGCAACAAGTTCACTGTCCTCAAGAATCTCGCGGACGACATCGCCGTACTCCTCCAGCCCGCGGGCCCGGGCTCCTCATTGCCTGCCACCCTAATCGGCCTCCATGGCCGGAATCTCTTTCAAGCACTGGTGGCCCTGCGACTGCCCGCCGACGCCACGAAGAATGTCCACCTAGAGGTCGTGCTCGCCACGAGGCGGCTCGCCCTGCAAGAATTCTTCAACCTACACATCCACGTATACGAGCAAATCGTGTACATAGGTATCTACAAGGCCAGTGAGGACGCTATGACATTGGCCTTCCTCAACCGGCTAGAAGCCTTGGATGCCTTAGCTGAGAAGCACCTCGACCTCGCCACAAAAGCCTCCGCTCCTTAGCCGTCAGTCGGTGGCCCGGCGCACTAAGTTGAGGAGGAGGAGGTCGTACGTTCATGGATCCATCTTTCTTCTTGCCTTCTGTAACCACCACTGCGATCGCATCATCGTGGCCTTAATTCTTATTATGCTGTTGCATTCTCGTTCCAGTCAATACCGACATGTGAGATCCCTTTGCTTAATTATATGCAGCATTGTAACTAGTACTCCATCCGTCAATATATAAGTTATGCTTACGTTTTCCATCAACTTTGTGCAACGCGTGGGAATCTTGCTAGAAACACTAGAACATGTCGAACCGCGTGTGACCAAACTGACGATGCGCCAACCTAGTACTATGTACCCTGCTTATCTGGCGGAAATAGCCCCTCCCTAGCGTTTCCAATCGTAATTTCTATCTATCGATCGTGCCAAGGAGCGGAACCAAATGTCACAATTTATCCATTTTTCTGTACTCCTACCTTTTCCTTATAAAAGACTTAGTTGGTGATGGTGGTGTGTCTGTCATCCGTCGTTTTTGACCATTAATATGCATCTAACGGCTGTGAGGTAAGTTGTGGCATTTTCGCAACAATACCCACTTCTCTGCTCCAATTTGCAGAAAACCCCTTATTATCTTGAAAGCAACCACATCCCACCCTCACCTCATCAAAACAGCCTGAGAAATATATTTTGAGTGAAAAGTACTCCCTCCGTTCCTAAATATTTGTCTTTATAGAGATTTCAACAAGTGACTACATACGGAGCAAAATGAGTGAATCTACATTTCAAAATATGTCTATATAATCCGTATGTGATAGTCCATTTGAAATCTCTAAAAAGACAAATATTTAGGTACGGAGGGAGTAATATATTAGGAGTATATCAAAACAAGAGTGATTTCTTTCAAGTTTGTGAACAAGTACTACTATTCTACTACTTTGGATCCGTCGCACGCACGGGCACATTGCTAGTAAAAGGAAAAGGCTTGCCGCGTTCGCGTCGCACCCCCACACGCCCGGGAATCGGGAGTACTCCACGGCCCGTCCTGCATGACACATAGCTTAGGGAAGGCGTGTTGCCTAGCATTTTCACTTTCATGTGGGACCGCCGTTGATCAAACCGACTATTGGCAAACCGCTCCCCGCCCGCCGCCGGGTTGGAAAACAGAAACGAGGGGAAGATCTAGCTGTAGCATGGAAGCCAAGAAATTTGGTGTCACATGTGGCTCGTTGATAGAGTAGGAGCATTCATACTAGTACTACTCCTACTAGTACCAAGTTTGTACTCCTAATACTATATTACTAGTACTACCACTATACAACTAGTAGGTACGTGCACGGCCCAACATCGTAGGAACAGAAAATGGGAAGATCTTATTTTTGGTGATTTATCTTTTTTCAGTCAACGTAGTATGAATAATATGATGTGGGGGGCACCCATGAAGCTTATGTGGCTTGGTTGCATGGCTACGAAAGGTTAGAGAAAAATAAATAGATAATGTGTTTAAAGTGCACTCCACTAAATAGATATACTTTGGATCCATTGCAACAGACCGGCACATCTATATCTATACCCCCTATATAGTGTGTGAAAAACATTGAAAGTTGGTCGTTAGATGAAGCCAATCCGACAGTATAAAGATGGCAAATCCGAGCACTACTAGCCGTTGGATATCATCCACCAGATTCTGCCACATGTATAATCTAGAAGACTCCATGGTTGAACTTAATTCATGACTAACTTTTCCACAACTAAGCTTAGGCAAAGTTATTAGTTCTTCAAAATGAGAACCACAAGTTGGCAAGCCTAAGGGAATCTTGCCACATTTTTTGTGTGTATGTCATGTGGGGCCTTAGTGTGGCTTGCCTAAGGTGTGGCTTGAACCAAACACTCACCTAAGTTAGTCAAACTTGCCTAACCTTACGTGTGGCAATCTTTGGCAATCTTAGTGGCTCTTTGGTTCCTAGGCACACCTTGCCACACTTTTATATACCTAACCTTAGGCAAGTTTGACCAAGTTAGGTAGGTGTTTGGTTCTAGCCACACCTAAGGCAAAGATTTTTTTTATGAGCAGTGAGCCCCACATGTCATAGACACAAAGGGGTTGTTTGGTTCTAGGCCTAGCATTGCCACACTTTGCCACACATTTTTGCCAAGCTTGCATAAGGTTAGTTCATCAAAATGAGAGCCACAAGTTGGCAAGCCTAAGGGAATCTTGCCACATTTTTTATGTGTATGCCATGTGGGGCCCAAGTGGGGCTTGCCTAAGATGTGGCTTGAACTAAACACTCACCTAAGTTGCTCAAACTCGCCTAACTTTAGGTGTGGTAATCTTTGGCAAAGTTAATCACAAACCAAACAGGCCCTAATAACTATGTGGCAAGATTCCCTTAGGCAAGCCAAAGTGTGGCTAACAAAGCAACTCAACTAAGGCAAGTTGGCAAAAATCATGTGGCGATATATGGCAAAGATAGTCACAATTCAAACAGCCCTACTAACCAAACAACGCCTAACCTTAGGCAAGTTTGGCAAGATTGTATGATAAAGTGTGTCATTGCTAGGCCTAAAACCAAACAATCCATGTGTCTGCCGCAAAAAATGTGGCTGACAAAATGGGCACCACAAGTGTGGCAAGATTTGGCAAGAAGTTGAGTCTATGACATGTGGACCATGTAGCTAGAAAAGTGTGGCAAGCCACAAGTGTAGCAATGAACCAAACACATGCCTAAGATATTGTGGCATGCCTAAGCTTAGGTGTGGCAACCTTAGGCTACAAACCAAACATCTATATATCTATAGCCCTATATAGTGTGTGAATAACTTTGAAAGTTGGTCGTTGGATGAAGCCAATCCGACGGTACAAAGATGGCAAATCCGAGCACTACTTGTCGTTGGATATGATCTACATTCCACCAGATTTTTCCACATGTAGAATCTACAAAACTCCACATGTAGAAGCATAATGCACAAACCACCAGAATCTCAAGCATGCAATGCACGTGTACCTTACCAGTACTAGTTGGTAGTAGTAAGAAACAAATTCCGGTTTTGGCACGAGCTCGTACAGCGGGAGCACCACAAGGCTTGCCACAGGAGTTACATTTCCCTCTCCGGGCCGACGGGGCTGAACTTCAGTGGCTTAGTGCCCGGCCTATGAGTCAATGACATGCGGACCTTAAATGCGGCTGGCCCACATATCATTCTCATGGTGGTGGCATGGTTCGCGACTGACTCGTTCGAGATGAACCGGCCGTTGGTGGCATGGCCCTGGCGGGGGTGCCACAGCTGGGCGTCAAGGCGTTACGAGGCGTAGATGGACAGACCGGCGGGTACTACCTGTAGTACAGAAGTACTCCAGCTAAGGATTGATGCCCGGGACAAAATGTGTCACAGCCGCTAGATGAAAATTTGATGGTGCGGGAGTACGGATCAAAGCACACCAGCGGAGCAGGCAAACTGCGTCCAATCGGGTGTGTCTGTGGTAGAAAGTTGATGGTCGCCACAGTTCAGTTGGCCCGCATGTCATGCACACAAAGGCAGAGAAGCGGTGGTGCCGAGAGGGATGAGGCGCATGTCGGGGGATGAGGATCCCCCAACGCGAACAACCCAACCATTTTGTCACTGACATGTGGGACCACCAGGCATGGGTCCCACTTGTCAGCGAAGGAAAGGCAGGGCAAGGCAGTGATAGCCACGTTAGAGGATCCATGTCCACATCGTGGGATGTCATGCCGTGGGTTGGGCGGCGTCGTGGGAATCGCATGTGGGTGTGGCAGTGGTAGAAACAAGAAACGTGATGGTTGTCGTGGTTCAACTTCCACGGACAAGCTGTCATGTCTGCTGACACATGCATATCAAAACTAGAGTGTTTATATTTCAAGCACGTGAACAAGTATTATTCTACAGTACTACTTTGGATCCATTGCAACGCACGGGCCAGCACATTGGTAGTAGTAGTGGCTATCTCTATCTCTAGAGACCTTCCCTCATTCATCCTTTTCTCTCATAGGATAAACTACTCGTACAAATGCATCTTGATGTTCCATGGAACGCACGAGGATCTTTCCTTGTGGGTCTCTCCAGCGCGGCGTGGCCGTAGTTGCAAGTTGACGCCGCTTGAGATGCCGACGTTGAGGGGCACTCGGATTTCCTCCGATGAGTAGGTAAGATGAGTTTGATCACGTAGTAAATGCATTCTAAAGACTACTTCCATGTCCATTTCCTAATTCTCCCCCTGCCCACTGTTTCACAGGTTAGGCTCGGTGCAAGTGAAGATTGGCTTGCATATGTACGGGAGGGTACAAACATCATTTTGCACAACATTTACAACGGTGACACTGTTCCCGTAGAACCTTTGTCCAACATTGGGATCAGCCATGCAACGGGCCACCACATGAATTGGTACGATGGAACCACGGGTGAGATTGAATAAGATAGCACGAACCTTTCACATGGCGGTCAAAGGCGGACCATGCTGTCTACGGCCGATTTGTTGCCGTACGAGTACGAAGACGCTGTGCTCCTTTCTAACCGCATCTTCGCGGTGACAAACTAGGGGACTTATTTCGTATGGATCACATCCTACGATATACTCCCTCTCTCCAGTTTATTTGTTTTGAATCTTTTCGTTTTAAAAGTTTCAAATTCAAATTTAGAGCTCCCCATCACATGTTGAGATTAGAATGTCCATTAAAATGTTGTGTGCATGTATAGTAAAGAAACAAATCTCGAATTTGGCACAAGTTCGTGCAGCGGTAGCACCACAAGGCCTAGCGCAGGAGTTATATTTCCCTCTCAGGGCCCTCGTGACTGAGCTTCAGCGCCTTACTTCACCTGCCTTTGAGTCAATAACATGTGGACCCGATAGGTGACTGGTCCACATGTAATGCTCCCGAATGCAGAGGGGCAGTGGGGGCGAGAGGGTGAGCCGTAGGTCCGGGGACGTGTGGTGTCATGGGTTCGAGCGACGTCGTGGGAATCGCATGTGGCTGTGGTAGAAACTTGATGCTCGCCGCATTTTAGGTGGCCCACATGTCATGCACACAAAGGCAGAGGGGCAGTGCGGCTGAGAGGGGTGAGGCGCACGTCGAGGGACGTGGTGCCGTGGGTTGGATTTGTGTCGTGGGAATCGAGAGTGGTAGTGGATGAAACATGATGGTCGTCATAATTGAACTTCCATGGACAAGCTGTCATGTCTACGAACACATGCACTGCATACCGATCACTTGAAGGAGTAGCAGAGAAAGCTATATATGTGGATAAATAGTTCCTTATAGTCAAGTGGACCCATGCCACTACTTTTTTCCAAAGACATGCACACCATCGAAATAGTCCATCTATATCAATATACACCGAGAGGGAATAATTTTTTTACAAGAGAGGAAATAGTTCATCCATCCATAATACCGTCCTGCTGGTGCAGCCTTTTCTTCTTCTTCTTCTTCTTCTTCTTCTTCTTCTCTTCTTCTTCTTCTTCTTCTTCTTCTTCTTGTTCTCATTTTCTGTGAGAGACAGCTTCGCAACAAGCTCTTTGGAACTTGCAGCTATCTCGAAACTGGGCATCGAGGGCAGCATATTTTATCCGCTCGTACATCAAGGGATAATTCTCCCATCCAAACAACCTTAATGCCACCGTCTCGTCACCCTTCTGAAGATTTGTACCGAGCACAAAATTTGCTACGTCGAATAGGGATGGTGTTTGTTTATCACAATCTTCTACAGGAATTTTGATTCTGGTTTGTAGGTCAGCGATGCTTTTCAAATCAAGGTTGTACGGCTCCAGCTTCTATTTGTCCCCTTCGATGGCCGCCCCACAGAAGTATGCGTCCTCCCGAGACAAGAAATCGTGAAGCTCACCTAGTATGGAGGGTGAGTGTATGATGTGGTACACCAAAACATCATCTTCGAGGCACAGCTGAAGGACGGCGGCGCGTTGGATCTTCCCAGTGGCACACTCCATGTAATCTGTGTCGAGACCGATGACCCTCGTCTCTACCTTTTCGAGGAAGTTGGATACATTGTTGATCCACAGCCGAACAACCCTTGGGTGGATAGTGACGGTGGCAACTATGCTCAATGAGCCTTCGACGAGGACATGTTGGACGCTAAAAACCTGCATCTCGATCTCTTTCGCCATTTGGAACCGCTGGAACGGAGGGCTATGGTTTGGAGAATTAGGATTAGATGGCTAGTCTAACTGAAGTAGAAGAGGTTAAAACAATGTGAACACAGTGGGGTTTGGATGCAAATGAAGACGAAGGGGAGGTGAAGAAGCCGAGGAAAATCAGTTCCCGATGGAGAAGTAAATGGGTGAAGTGGCGTGCAGGCAGTTGATTAGACGACTAGGTAGACTAAACAAAAAAGGCTATGTGGGTAGACTAATGAGTCGTACCTGTTCGTGTACGTGCCCATCCTTCCTGATAGGTGGGACCTATGCAAACAGATAAAAAAATGTGTCGTAGTGGGTTCAGATGGATATTGGCGCGTGAGTGGGAGACACACTTTGCCATACTTTGCCATACAATGCTGCAACATTCTCTAGTTAAGTAATTCTCCCTCTGTTTAGGTGAGTAAGTCACCTTATGAAAATCAGGTTTTCCCAAAACCTTTAGGCCTAGAGCATTAACTTCCTGTTCGATCCCCTCCCAGCCTCGTTGGCCAGCATTCTCTTCCTCTGCTGTTGCGTTCTACCTTTCCATTTTTTCCTCTTCTCAAGTGTGGAACGATCTGCATGCCGCCCTTGATGCACCAGAACGACCACTGCATGCATCACGGCAGGGCGTTGATTGGGTCTGCTTGGAGAGCTGAAAAGGCATCCTTATAACTACGTATTAAATGCTGATTTTGCTTCCATTTGTAACAGTGTCGTGGTTGGAAGTTTTTCTCGTCCCGGTGCTATTTCTCGTCCAATCTATAGCCACCTAGTGCGCTCACCTAGACGGAGGGAGTACATGGTTATCCTCATCAAAGGCCCATCTTCGCGCTTCCGCATGCACGAGAATTTGGTTCTGCTAGCAATATGGATGATACCTGGAGGATGAAGTGAACAGGCATTCTAGCACGGGAGACCTATTTCTGCTATACAGTACTGGAGTACTCATGTTCCTACTACTAGTAGTAGTAGTAATAGTAGTACAATTGTGGTACACATGATGGTCAAAATACTATTCATTCGGTCCTCACAGTGAAGTGACAACACCCTCTGCCTGACACTAGTCCAGTCGGCGTGTTCGGGTTACCAAAGTCAGCCTCACCCTCTACATTGTGCAGTCTGTCACCGCTGTTGTACAGCACATTAGCATGCCTCGCCTCGTCTCCCTCTCCCCTCCCATAGCACCACTCCATCTCGATCTCCATCTTCGTCTCCATCTCACTGTGCCCCTGTGTACCATCGCCTCGCTCGCCTCCCCCAGTACAACTATTCCCTCGCTAGCCGATCCAGCACCGATAGCCTTCTCCCCCGTAAATCAAGCCCCTAAAAAACCCCACCTTCCAAACTCCGCCATGGCTGAATGCGAACTGCACAACATCCATATGAGCCGTGATTGGAGCAATGTCCCCGGTGACATCCTCAACCTCTGTTGTTCGTGTATGGATATGTTGAGCGCCCTGTGGCTCGCTGCATGCTCGAGGGACATGTACACGGCCATCATCGAAGTGAGGCCTAAGCTTTTCAACACACCCTGCTTGCTGCTATCTGGTCTTGCAAGATTGGCTCACCATGAGACGGAGGCGTACATGATGCCCCTCGACTTCAATCCGATCTCCATTAGCCGAAACTTATTTGTAGGTATGTAGTGGGTCGCCGTACATCATTTTCCTCGACTTCGATCCGATCACTATCACCCGAAACTTCTTGGCGGGTATGTACTAGGTCGACATGAACTCCCACTGGATGGCTGCCTTCAGAGAAGACGGTAAAAAGTTGGTGCTCATGAACATCCAGACCTCCCATGAGATTATCCTTCCTCCGTTGGATTATATAGAGTTTTACCATCGCGGTCCAAGTCATCTAGATTACCACGTCAGTTGGACGGACCTTGTTTTGCATAACATTGTAATCTATCAAGTGCCCACACGAAATGCGAATTACGCAGACTTCAAGCTAATTGCCTTGTTCGACTGCGGACTCGCCTATCTTTACGCCAGTGCCTTCTTTAGCTGGAGACAACTCAACTCGTAGCTGATACACACTTCTGTGATGCTATTGAACACAATGGCATCATCTACGCGATCGACAAAGCAGATGGCACCACGTATTGCTGGGATGGCGCGTGTAAGTTGTTTCCGTCTTATATTAATGATGACACCATGACACTGTTTGAACTTTTTGTGATGATTGGCATATCCCTGTTTGAGCAGAATTTGAGTAGAACTATGGCAATGTATTAGAGACGCCGTAAATCAGCTATATTTGGAATTGAGTTATTCATGTGATTGTGACCATGTCATTACAGCCAATTTGTACCCCTGAATAATCAAACGGTTAGGAATATATGGATATTATCCTTATTTTACAGTAATCTATATACTACTACTAAATATGAGTGTGTATCAATGGCCATGTTAGTTTCCTCATTTTCATGACGTAGAAACATGCACCACACTGTTGGTTTCATCTAACCATACATTAGGGAAGTAAATGTGCATATGGAGAACTCTATATTTGGAAGTAGTGAAATCCCGCAATGCTTACCATGTGTACATACGTATATTCGCCCTTCAACAATCAATGGCTAGAATAATATCCTCACAAAGATTTTGCCCACAGAACACGAGTATATAACAATACATGGTCTGTTAGTTACCATGAAGAATTTGTTTGTGAGGACAGAACATGATCACATAACATGCATGACATGGTAGTTTCCTGTGAAGAATCGATTGCGAGATAACATGAGTATAACCATGCATGGCACTTCTATATTTTCGAACCCAGTATACATTTCCCTGTATTTTCCTCCCAGTTCCAACAGGGACATATCAATGTTGTTTCTTGCATTATCCTACTCATACTCTAAACAATGTTGATCTTACATTAACAATGCCTGTCCTTTTTGATATGATGCAGTGTCCCTACAGTTACTGCCCTTTGTAATCACACCACCTTTGCCAAAAACAGGGAAGCACAACTGGTTCCTTGCTCGATCAGACGACGGCAAACGACTGATGATCATTCGGACACATGAGCCGGAAAAGTTATATTGGAAAAAACCCACTTTATACAAGCACCGTGAAATACGTGAGTATCCAAACAGTGGCTGTTACGTCTATGAGCAGAATACCAGCTTGTTGGGGCCTTCAGGATTTTTTAGTTGGAGGCGGGTAAACAGCCTTGGTTCACACTCTCTGTTTCTCGGACTCAATTATCCGATTAACCAGGAGAATACCATTGGCAAGGACCTTGATGGCAGAGAGGCTCTGTTTTCTACACGACGAGCCCTAGGAGTTCGGGAGCAAATTCCCCTGATTGTCAACGATACAGCCTGCAGCCAAAAGAAGGTGGGAATGACAAAGGCATCTGGATTAACTTTGATCCTTGGATGTCTCAATTACGACAGGTAGTGATGTGGTTCAAGACTTCAGGTGGATAGGTAATTGGGATGTTGCATCGAAAGGGTGGAGTACTGGTGTCTCCTGATCACTGGTCGTTGAAGTGGGGCTGCAAATTATGATGGTGTTGGATCGTCTCTTCGAATGACTTTGTTGTCTTTGCTGCTGGTTCTGGATGGGTAGTTCTTTCTTTTGTTATGCATATTCCTTGTCATTTGGTCATCCTCGTCTATGTCACTCTTACTATGTAATAGTTGCCTCTGTTTAGAATGTCATTCTCATCTGGATCATGAGAGTCTGAGCGCTGCAGATGGGTGCGTTTTGGTGGTGTAGCAAGACTTCTTATGAACTATCATGTCTTGTTGTTTATGTCAGTAGTAGTCACTAGTCAGTGTTTGAATGTTGTATATATCGTTGTTTCAAACTGTTTATTGTCTCGAACTACTGGTGGGCTAAATGAGGGCATCACCATTCTCCATTGTTCAGAGTATATCTCCTTTTTTCAAGTTATATAATTTGAGCTCAAGGTCTTTTCAATGATGTACACTTGTTTGGGCCAGTGAGGTGTCGTTGAATATGGGTCGAGTAGTAACGCAATGCCAAACAGGTCAATTATGACTCTCAGACCGGGCTCTCAAAAGATCCTAAAAAAAGGTCAGGCTCTCCAAAAAGGAAAGAATAAGGACTCTTAGGCCGACATGTGGGCGCCACCGGTGTTTTCGTGCGCTTGCGCGCCGAGAGCATATTGGCGCGTGCTCGAAATTCATGCTACCTTTTCATCCCAATCTCCCGCTCCTCCCCCACCTCTAGAATCTCGATTCCTATTCTAGTTCCCCAAATCCCCCTCCTGTACTCCCTGTACTCAAGCGCACTATCATGTCGCCGGTCAACACGGATCTCCGAGCCGGAGATCCTGAGGTCCGTCCTGCCTTCGGTCGCTGCATGTTGTCACTCAATAGTGGCATGGCGGCGCTTGACGACCAGTTTGCCGTCAAAGTGCTGATGGTAACCATCAACGGCGACCGGCCTCCCATCTCGCCAGACGACCTTGTCAAAGCTCTTGGCATTGCACATGGCATCCAAATAAGTGACTTGCTCGTTGAAGTCTATCCGCCACCGGCTGATTTCTTCGTCAGGTTCCGGACAACTTTTAATTGCACTCGTGTGTTCGAATCTTCTCGGTGTTTGTTCTGCAATGGCGCGCTAGTGAGCTTTGATCGATGGCACCCAGGATAGGGCTCGGTGCCCTCTGAGCTTGAGTTTTTAACAAAGCTTACCCTCCACAGCATACCTCGACGTGCTTGGAACAGCGAGTCCATGAATGAGCTTATCAACGACCTTGGAGGTGAGCTCGTAAGTATGTTTGTTCCTATAGACAGCTGGGCTCCGACGGTTATGGCATGGATGAAGAAGCCGTCCACCATACCGAAGGTGATTGGTGTTGAGATACCGGTGCAAGAACCAGGGTTGTACTATTCATTGCCACCAAGGCCGCCGCGGACCATGTTAGGAATGTACCTGCATCGAGTGTTCGTGCATGTCGAAGAAGTGGTCCATCCATCAATCAAAGTCCTGCCGCCGTCGCTGGTGCCAGGGTCCATCGACGACGTCCATTACAGGAGTCAATGTCAGACTTTCCCTGTGTTGCTCGGAATGATGGATGGCACAGGGCCTACTCCATCGCGCGGCGGAGGCCACTGCTTCTTTAGGAGAAGAGGCAGGGTTGGCTACCTGGATGTGCTCTAATTTGAGGTAACAACTGAATCTTGTCACATACTACTTAAATCCGAGCTATGGGTGTGTAGCACTGATATGCCAGTACATTTGATTGTGACCTGTTTGTACCCGAACTTTTTTTAGAAAGGGTTGTACGTCAACTTAATGTGCTAGCAGAAGTTATTGTGTTGTCTGTCTGTTTTCTTTGCACAGCATTCAAGATATTTCCCCGTCATTGATAAAGACGATGAACCGTTATGTACGACTTCATTGGTTTCAACATAGCCCTACCCGTAGTGATCCACTGCTTCCATCCTGATTGTGCCGCCTGCGTGAAATTTTTGTATGCAAGTTCAGTGTGCTATGATGTTCTATATGATTGTGTCAACTAATATAAGTTTTTACTGAGCATCAGCAATGCATATGGCTGAAAGATGTATTTACGAGCATCGACCGATGGGTCTCTCTCTCTATCTCTCTCTCACACAGACACACACACACATGCACACGCGCACATACACACACGCGCACTAGTGGGACCCGTTGAATTATTTATTTGCTCGTGAAAGCTTTTAATTAGGTTCCACTCTAATCTAACTTTTTTCTTAAGTTATTAGTTGAGCTTAGTGACTTCAAAAAGTTGTACAGAAGCCTTGTTTGGGCCTTTCCGGCATTGCTGAATGTGGGCTGAGTAGCCATGTTAGGTTGTACTGTACTACAAAGGCCTTTTTTTCAACATCAGCAATGCAACTGGGCCGACAGTTGTACACAATATCCGGGTCAACTTGTTATATTCTCCGCTCCGCTGGGCTCCAAACTTTCCTAGGAGGTATGCATTAGGCTTAACAAGAAAATGGATTTTAAGAAATAATAAATGGGATGTAATAATAATAACTGGCAGTAACTATGCACCAAACGCGTAATTAGTTTAAAAAAATATTATTTTTGGAATTTGAAAATTTTAATTTCATTACTTTTTGCGTGCGCAATATTTCGTTGGATTTTAAGGTAATACAACTTTATTTAGAAATTATATTTAACCTGACTAGAAATTTCGGGTAAAAATATTTCGGATCCCACCAAAATGTGAGAATTTTTTTGAATTCTGTTTTGAGCGGTTGTTTGAAATTATTAATCGTTGTCCTAGCTAGAAGTTGGGTTGTACTTTAAACAAACTGTAAATGGGCTGTAGTAAATTCCATTAGAATTAAAAAACGGGATGTACATTCTTACAAATCGCAAATGGGCTATATGTTCTCTGCCAAATCCGAGTTGTGGGCCTACTAAGTTGACGTGTACCAAGGGCTTTGTCAACTTAGTCAATATAAACGATTCTAGCTGCAGTGACCGTATGGTGTCCATCCAACGGCCGTAGTTCTTCTTCAACCTTTGGTCTTCTTGCTCCAGCCGCCCAAAGCAGCGCCGGTCGTGCCACGTGCTCCTGCCTCCCGTGGCCGGCTGTGATGCCGCGGACGCCTCACTGGCCCGTACTACTCCCACAGTTGGCCAAGCCATCCCTCTAGTCACCCACACCCCCTGTTATTCTGTGGCGACGGCAGCCTCACACCACAACCGAACCAGTGAACCCTCGTACTCCTCTCCACGCGGGCTTCCGCTGCTGTGTCTTCCTCGGCTCTGCGTCGTCCCCTTCCTAGGCCTCGCCGTCGTCCACCGCCCTGGTGCTCTCGGTGCGGCGTGGTCAACATGGTCAACGACCGACTTCCATCGAAAGAGTACTGTACATGGAGAGGCTGACAGCTGGGTCCACGGCGGCCGCAAGGAAGTGCCTCCTTATTATACGCGCAAAATAATTATTCCTCCACCTGACAGCAGGGACCCACCGGACGGGCAACCTTATTTCATGAATAAACGTTTCCCCCCTGACTGCTGGGACCCACCAGCTACATTTTTGCACGCAAGGAAGTGCGTCCGGGCAAAAAAATGATTCGCCCCCTGACTGCTGGGACCCACCAGCTACATCTTCGCACGCAAGGAAGTGCCTAACAATCGGAACCCACCTGGTCGAAGCGTACGTAGCGTCGTCATTCTGGTCACAAACGTGTATGTACATACTGGTCGATGTAGAGGCGTGCACGTGTCTTAGTAGAGGCGTACGTGACGTAGTAGAGGCGCGCACGTAGCATGCACACGTACGTACAGTGGCCAGTGTGCAAGAAAGAAAATACGGCCACGTGCGTACATACGGGCGGAGTCTCGAACGCCTACTCGCGCATACATATGGCCAGGGCTCGTGTACATGGTTGGGTCGTAACGGAGAAACAACGTCGTCGTCGTGTTTATGGGGAGCCAACCGGTTGGGTCGGAACAGAATGCGTCGTCGTGTTCATCGGGAGGGCTTGGACGGAACAGACGATGGAAATGAGGCCTGGCGTACCACAGAATGGAGAAAACGGCCTTGTTCATCGGGAGGGGTCTGGCGTACCGCAAAACGGAAGAAATGGACCTCCTACGGTCGAAACGGGGGTCCTATTGATTGGGAAGGGTGTGGCGTACCGCAAAACGGACGAAACGGACTTGTATTGGAGCACTACGGTCGAAACAGGGGTCCTGTTCATCGGGAGGGGTGTGGCGTACCGCAAAACAGGACTCCACGAGATACTGTCCATCTCCACCGTCGACCTCAACTAGCCTCCATGGGCTACTGGTCATCCACCATTGACCTCCTCAAGCCTCCACCTGCGACTGTTCATCCACGGGCTCCTGTTCATCCAGCCTCCACCGCGCGCTACTCCACCGGCTACTGTTCAACCACCCCTTCCCATGGGCTCCTGTTCAACCACCCCTCCATGGGCTACTATTCATCCATTCCTCCACCTTCTACTGTTCATCCAGCCCTCCACGGGGTCGTCCTGTTCATCCAGCCCTCCACGGGGTCCTGTTCATCTAGCCCAACCGGCTCGATCGATCGGGGTCTTGTTCATCCAGAGGCAACGCCACGGGGTCCTGTTCATCCACCCCCACCGCTCACTGTTCATCCACCCCCCCTCCCCTGCGACACTCACTGTTCATCCAGAGGCAGCATCGATCGGCTTCAGTTAGCAGCAGTAGCGAAGGAATCGCTCGATCGGGTTCAGTTAACAGCCATCGATTGATCGCTCGGGTTCAGTAACGCATAGCCTGCAGTGCAATCGCTCGGGTTCAGTTAGAGCCCAACGCCTCACTTAGGTTCAGTTAGAGCCAACGTCTCGCAGACATGCGCGTACGTGTATGAGAGAAACGCGCATAGCTCGGCCCCCGACCATCCACCATAACCGTGAACTCGTCGAAATTTTCCTCGCCCTCGCTTCTACCACGGTTTTTTCCGTCATGGACGGCCCAAAGAATTTCATGCAGCTGCATCTCCAGCCTGCCCAGGACGAAAAGCCCATTTTCTGTCATGATTTTTTGTCATAGAAGTAGGAGCCCACCACATCTATGATGATACCAGGTTTTGTCACAATTATCGTCATAGAAGTGTCATAAGTATGACAGAAAAAAAATTGTTCAGCCCAAAATGTCACGGATGTGTCTTTTTTTGTAGTGCATGCGCCTCCCCACATGCCCTAAAAAGCTCGCTTATTCCCCAAGCGTCGTGCTAAATAGCTCGGTTGGGTTGCCCACACCCATATTAATGAGTACCCCGTGATAAGGGGACACGATCTCTGCTTCGACAAGATGTGCCAATTAAACCGCCCCGCAAATCATGTTGTGGCAGGCTAATAAAATGGTTCGAATAATAACTGGGCCGTGGTGTGATGTCACGCTATGAATAAACTTTCAACAGATAAGATCCGTGAAATACGCTGCTCTCTACAGTGGTATGTGGAATTTTTTTCTGCAAAGCCATACACGATTCTTGTGTTCAAGATCAACTTTGGAGTATTCGGAGAAGGAACCCGCCTTGCAATGCCGAAGACAGTCTGCGCGCCGGACTCAGTCGTCATTGAAGCCTGGTTCAGGGGCTACTGAGGGAGTCCTAGATTCAGGGGTCCTTGGACAGCCGGACTATATACTTTGGCCGGACTATCGGACTATGAAGATACAAGATAGAAGACTTCGTCCCATGTCCGGATGGGACTCTCCTTTGCGTGGGAGGAAAGCTTGACCATTTGGATATGTAGATTCCCTTCTCTGTAACCGACTCTGTGTAACCCTAGCCCCTCTGGTGTCTATATAAACCGGAGGGTTTAGTCCGTAGGACCAACAACAACAATCATAATCATAGGCTAGCTTTTAGGGTTAGCCTCATCGATCTCGTGGTAGATCAAATCTTGTAATACTCATATCATCAAGATCAATCAAGCAGGAAGTAGGGTATTACCTCCATAGAGTGGGCTAGAACCTGGGTAAACATCGTGTCCCCCGCCTCTTGTTACCATTAGCCGTAGACGCACAGTTCGGGACCCCCTACCCGAGAACCGCCGGTTTTGACACCAACACTTGGTGATTCGGATATGTAGATTCCTTTCTCTGTAACCGATCTTGTGTAACCCTAGCCCCCTCTAGTGTCTATATAAACCGAAGGGTTTTGCCCATAGGACAACAACAATCATAATCATAGGCTAGCTTCTAGGGTTTAGCCATTACGATCTCGTGGTAGATCAACTCTTGTAATACTCATATTCATCAAGATCAATCAAGCAGGAAGTAGGGTATTACCTCCATAGAGAGGGCCTGAACTTGGGTAAACATCGTGTCCCCCACCTCATGTTACCATTAGCCTTAGATGCACAGTGCGGGACCCCCTACCCGAGATCCGCCGGTTATGACACCGACACTGACTAAAGTAGATTTCATCCAACCGCCGGTTGAAAACAGATAAAAACAACTTTTTCTGTTCATGAGGGGTCCATACTCTCTAAATCCGCCTTTTAGCTCTCTGATACTGTCATGGTAGGCTTCATTCTCGGAGCCGTCATCGTACAGTTCTTCAGCATCTGTTGTCGTCCACTGGAGCCTCAGGCGCAGACTATGCTTGATGCCATCATTGTACCACCGCATTTGAACCTCGTAGTCATCCCAGTCGATCACTTTCCTCTTCACATCTTTGTGAGTTTTCCACTCGTTCCATTTCTTGTGGACAGGCGCCGGTGGCTTACGCTTGAGCTGCATGACGAAACCCAGCAGTCGAGCTCTCCTATAGAATGGTGCGTACCAGTCATCGTACTCCATCTTAACGGTCATCTTGTGACCCCTCATCCGCAGTGGCATGATCATCTATCAAAATGAAAAACCAAATAATTAGCCACTTATTTTCATCATTTCAAAAGATTTGGTTGAAGAATGATAATTACCACTCCATTCTCAGTGAAACGGGGACGATGACCCTTGTCGAACGCAGGGTCAAGCATGGTATACTTAGTGCCAATGTTGTCTGCAAGAGGTGTGCTCCTAAATAAATTACATAAACATAAGCATAAGCATAATTAAAATAGCATAAGCATAATTCAACACACATTTGTAACAAGTTTTTATTCATTCATTTGTAAACATTATTCTCATCAGCATGATTCATTCATTTATTTTGCATAAGATTGTTTTAACCTTATTCATTCATTTCTTCAGTTTGTAAAAAATAACTAAATACATACAATCTTTCTCCAACATCCACTATATGCATACGGTTGATTCATATCACATAGGTTCATCACATCAAAACAAACCTATGAGTTCATTCCTTCTGTAAGCATATCAAGATTTTTTTTAACATGAACTAGGGTTCATCATGTAGTTCAAAAATAAGTAAATACCTACTATCTTTCTCCAATATCTCCTATATGCATATGGTTGATTCATATCACAAAGGTTCATCACATCAAAACAAACCTATGAGTTCATTCCATCAATAAGCATCATATCAGGATTTTTTTTTACATGGACTAGGGTGGGCTTGAATCAAATAATGCATTTTAACATATAAGAAGGCTAGGCGACCCTCCTCCACGAAGCTCCCTCGATTTCCTGCACTTTGGACCATTAGATCTGGTCAATCTGGTCTTCAAACTGTCCTGGAACGTTGGATCTGCGAAGCTTCTTTTTACCTCGCTGTAGTTTCAGGCGTCCAATGAATGGTGGGCTCGTTCTCTCCCACGATTGGTTGGGTCAGTTATTTTTGGGTGCGCGGAGGCCCTCTCCTGATGCGGCGCGTGCGCATGTCGCGATTGTCGGCTACGAAAGAGAGCAGGCGCGTCATCCTCCCAAACAGTGAGCGTGGGGATCGGATGCTTCGGAGGTCAAACAACACACACAGGACGACCCAAGGCAAATGACATGCGGGCCGATCTTTGCGGGGCCCGTGTGACAGTAAAGGAGCAGGTGAACAAGGCGGTGCTGGGCCCTCTCTCCAACCGCGCGCGCGGATGCATCTGAAGTCAAGAAAACACGCACAGACGTGTGTCGCCTGCGATGGCTAGGACGAGATGGACTGAAGGATGCACACATGCTGCTACCTTTCCACACTCTATGACCGGTGGGCCGAGTTGGCTGCTGGTCCCAGAGGTCTGTGCCTTGCCTTTGTTTCTGTTTGTGTCCGGGATCCATGGAGTTGTGTCTCGCCTGTGGTTGGCTATAGGAGAGAGAGGGCTGGACTGATGCTTACACACCCGTAGGATGCACCAAGACGGGTGGGCCACGTTGGCTGTTGGTCCCTCACATCGGTGGGCGGGGTTGTTCTGGTCCAGTAAGTTTTCGTCATGCGATGCAATTACGTCTCGTCTGCATCTCATCTGGGATTTGAGTAGGGGAGAGACATGTGCTTGCCGCGTACACACCCGCTGCTGCGTTATCGCACAATGACCGGTGGGCCAAGTTAGATGCTGGTCCTACACGTCGGTGGGTTGGATTGTTTCTGTTGGTACCGTTGAGTTTCGTGTGGGGTTGGAGAGAGCCGGGTCGTGCGTCGTGCTGTGCGCCATGTCGGGTCCTGCTCCTACGGCTGGGTCTGGGGGTTCACTTTTGCTGCAACGCAGCCAGTGTTCTCTCCCATCCCGAGCCCCGCACCCTCTCCTTCCTTCTCTCCTCCTTTCTCCTCGCCAGCCACCAATCTGCCTTCTTGTTGCTTCGTCTCCTCCATCTCCTTGTCTCTGGCCGCCGGCCTCCCGGCCGCCCTACCTCACAATGATGTTTTCCAAGGAGCAACGCGGGCGAGACCAGCATACGGAAGGAGCGGATCGAGGTCTCGCATGCTGGCTCCGTCATCTGCTTCGCCACGTTCTGGATTCGCGCCGCCCCGTGCGATGGTTCTAGATCAGAGCAAGTCATCGCCGCGGGATATCAGGGGCGGTGGGTTCTTCACGTCGAGGGCTGGCGAGCTGGGGAGGGTCAGAAGGCTAACAGGGCATGCTAAAGAGTAGCGAGGTCGGCTGTGGGGGAGAGGCTACCTCGGAGCTTCAGGATGCGCACGCGTCGCGATTTGGCGGTGGGAGAGTGGTTGCCCGGAGGCCGAAGCTCGGATGCGCACACCTTGTGGGATTTGGTCTCACCAGGCACTCGATGCCGGCCTCGTCGGCGTCCCGTGGTGACACAACGACGGCCGCGCTCGACACCCTCTTTCGCGACTGGCTCATACAGTGGTCCAGTGGACGGCGGCCTCAGCAGGTGGTTACGACGAGTGCAGCTGGTGCACGAGCTCTCAGTCGGCTCCTCGTCTCGGTACGAGTCCCCGCAAAAAAAAAAAAAAGAGTCCTCGTAGCCGGTTTGAAGTTTTCTATTTTTTATTTTTTTCACCTTCTCCGTTTGTTTGACCTGGTTCTGCTCGGGTGGATGCAGGGTGCAGACTGAGAGTTGGATGCTTTGTGCGTATGGAAGTGCTGCACCTACTGTTGTTCCGGCTGTGAGGTATAATGTTGATTGGGCTTGTGAGTTAATTGTGTCTAGGAATGGATTGCCTAATTGTTCGGGTTTTGTCAATATGTAATTTATTTTACTCATTTTAGATCTTATAACTTGGTGGTCCTTTTGCAACCTGGGGTCATCCTGTTCCTAATCACAGGTTACAGTAGTGTCATGTAAAATATATCCAAGCTCTCGTTTCTTGAAATTATCCATCTGTTCTCTGATGCACGCAGGTCACTGGAGGAAAGAGAGTCTGGCTTGCGAGTTTCGCTGATGCGGCCATGACGGCGATGCCAAATTCCGAGGAGATACCAAAGGTGTACTAGGAGGCGGTGCTTCCTGGAATCCCGATGCCTCCACCTATCATCAACCTGCTGTTAGCCCAACAAAACGGTATCTCTCCCTCCCTCTCTTCCCACCTTGGTGACCTCATTTAAGTGGTTTTGATAATTTGTTGTACAACTTTCCCTCTTTGATACCTACAAATTCTTTATAACGACTCTTAGTTTGCAATCCATTATGAAACATAAATGAAGATAATAGATGTGAATCTTTTGTTCTAATGAATGATAAATGTTAACTTAAAGTATAGAGACTATTGCATACAATATGATATCTGTACCATAAAGGATAAGTTAAGCTTTTCTCCACCATGTGAACTAAGAACTTATAAGCTAATTTGATAAGAAGCATAGTACTTGTATCATTCGGAAAATGACACTTTTGTATTCCATTTTCAGGGATAGTCATGTTGTGCTTTGCTTTTATATGATCTAAAACTGCATGGTTCTTGTGCAGTTCAGATGTTCTGGGATTAGTACGAATTTTACTATATCTGAACTTCTGAAATTAGTACGAGTCTGACAGCCTTGCAACCAAACCAAAACTATAACTGCAGGGATCTTGTGACAGCCTTGCAACCAAAGCTAGAACTACAAGGATCTTGTGGAGTTCAAAGCTAGCTGTCGTTTGCTGGAATATCAGTTATTTTGTTTGTGCATGATTAACCTGCTTTCCATGAAAAAGTAGAATATTTTAGGACAGACCATCAAGTTGGTTGGCATTTGTTTAGATCTTTATGAGAAGCAGCTCCTCTTAGTAGGACTTTTCGTTTTTATTCATCTTGCTAATACGAGAATATACTTCTTAGTTAGATATCAGTTACACAATTAGAACACCATGAATTCACTGTTTTTTATAGTACCTTGCTGCTGTGAATCAGTGTAATAAACTTGGCGTACAAAACACATGTAGATTTTGTTTTATTCATCAAATAACACATCCAGAATCCTTGTTAACAAGGACCATCTGATGTGAATCAATGTAATAATCTTCTTTATGATTCTATCTACCCATATAAACGACTCAATTGAATTAATTTTCATAATCCAGATGTTCTCTTTTATTGGTTGTGGTTCTGAATAATTATTGCTGCTCCTCTGGAGCAGAAGCAATGAAGCTTGAAGTTTAGAAGTTTGGGGGGGTGGCAACAATACTGCTCTTTACACTGTCTGTCATTGTTATTTCATGTTTCTGAATGTAAGTCCCGAGAACTTTAATGTTATGTCCTGTCTTGTGTACTAAACTACTGTTGGATGCTACGTTTGAGTCAAGATATGCTTATGTGCGATCGGTGTTAAATCTGCAACATATTTTTCTATTTGTCACTTGTTTGCTACCACTGCTTATTAACTGTTAAGAAAAGATGGGGAATAGATGATGTTTTGGCAAAAGGAAACGGCACACTATTTTTTTAAATGACGAAACTGTAGACTGGTGGAGACTTCCTGCTAATATGATAGACATTGATGCATGTAATGGGTTATCTGCAGTATACCTCGATTTTGAATGTGACATGTCATGTATGTATACGCTAAATAATTGAGCTGGTTGCAGCTCCGTAGGTAGGGGTATGTAATTAGTCAGTATATTTTTAAACTATTAGCTCATCTTCTCAAAATAATTTTTAATGTACATGCAGTGTATCTAAAGTTAGGATCTTTCTTACATCACAACCAAGTTTCCAGCCTACACATATTTAGCCTTTTACCTAAAATGTTATTACTTTCTCATGTCCTGCTTGATGTTACATAGTGTTCAAGAAAGAATTATGGGTCATTTTGTCATGAAGCATGAGAACGATAATACCACCTCAGGTGGGGATAAAGCAATAAATAAATAAATGGGATGTGATTACTGAAACAGGATAATGTACTCTTCTCTTGATTATGCATCTGTAAAATAAAGATTAATGTAGATGGTACATCTAAAGGGCAACTTTACTGGTCATATTCTTCCCTTTTTCAGTTCACATGATTAGTGCCACCTCTTTCTTTTGTATAGTGCTAGGCTACGGGCTGGTTTTCTCTTTACTGCTCCAGTTGGATTATATCTCGAACTTCTGTTGTGCCCTATGCTGAGATTCTCCTAGCCAGTGGAAAAGGGGCATACTGCCTCATCATCTTTTTCCTTTACATTTCTCTTCGATTGGAAGGAGTGGATTACTGCTGCCAAGTTCTTGGATAAAATGAAGAGATGCAAGATATGTATGATGTCATGTCAGTTATTTTGTTTTGCAATAAAATGGGTAGTTCATGTATTCCCTACCGAGCAAGATTTATGTCGAAACATATGTATGTGCTTCAGAGATTTTGAAGTCTTCTGGTTATGAGAGATTTGTGTCCAGGGGCGGAGCCAGGGGGGACGA
>NC_057798.1:128113014-128219007 GCF_018294505.1 Triticum aestivum
TTAGTAGGAGCAATGAGTAATTACCAACGAGATTCGATCAATATACGTACTCGGCCCCCCCTATACTCCAATCCTGGCTCCGCCACTGTTTGTGTCACATAAGAGATAAAGAGGTGGTACTTATTTTACATTTGTTGATTAGGGAATTATGATACAGCGATGTTTTTTATTTGGAATAGTCGATGACTGCTTACTTCTATTGTTCCCCAAAAAACCATTGATGATGTATCCAGTGTTGCACATTGCATGCTTGCCACAAGCTTAGAAAATCTCCATCTTAGTTTGCTAAATGTTCTTCCTTACTGAGCTACCTTCATGACGAATGGCAGGTTTATTAACCATTTGATCTTTTTTGTGCATTGCATGTTTGCTGCTAAGTATCATAAAGTATTTTTTTTTTGCATGACCATCCAATGGAGTCATCATATTTGAACCAATGAATTCAGAGAACATTTAGTATGTTTATTGATCACTACATGTTCTGTTGGTACAAGTGAGATCCTTTTTCCAGTAGCCATTTTAAAGGTACATGTATTTTTAAACAAAAAGTCTATGTATTTTTGCTCAAACACACTCACTGAAAAATGCAAATATTTTCAATGCGAACATGGTAGCAAATATTTTGTGCTATCAAATTAAAATGTGTATATACATTGTTGACAACAATCCACCGTGTTTTCTATTAAAAGGGATCAAACCATGGATATATTTTTTATTGACAACATGTCTTTAGCGGGTCTCTGCGCCATTTGGCGCAACTGGTTACCTAGTTGAATCAGAAGCTATTTGAGAAAAACTAATTGGATGGATCGAAGGAGCTTAATTTACTCGTTTCAGAGCCATCTCGATCTACAAAAAATGATGAAGAAACAAAAGTGATCCGAGGGGGGAGTGGAGAGGACAAGAGATAGAGTAAGAACATAGATGAGAGGACGGCGTGGTGGGGAGAGATGGGGAGGGGGAGGGCGGACCAGAGCCCGGCCTTATATGTGCCTAGACCATACCGTTGGACGGTCCGACAGTAGGGTCTCACAGCTTACCACCGGACCCTGTGGCGGTAGGGTCGAGCGGAGCTCATGGCGGCCGTTAGTTGGCTGCTGACATGGATTAGTCAGTTACCGCCACGGTTCATGGCGGTAGGCTATTCTTACCTACCGCCAAGCTGGATGGCAGTAGGAAAAAGGGTCAAATGTCAAAATTTATTCGAACCGGGGTCAGATCTGGTTAAACTATCTAAAACGGTCAAAACATGAAATTTGGCCACGCCGAGGAGGAGGCTGTCTCGAAGTCGTCGGCGGTTAGCATGGGGCCACCCGGCACCTGCCCCTGGGCTCCGGATGCTGCTGCACCTTGCACACCGTCGCCACCCACTCCTTGGCCAGGGTGTGCTCGTGCATTGGGCGCGCCCTCCTCTCCCGGCCACACCCGTCTCTTCTTCCTCCTCGTCCTGCCGCCGCCGCTCGAGCTCCATGTCTGGACCCAGTGTCACTCCGCCTGGTGGTGGATCTAGCAAGCACCGCTGAAGGCCGCGCGTGCGCACCCTCCACGACAGCATTGTTGTGGGGCGTGAGGCGGGTAATGGCGAGGAGTTAATGGAGACACACGCAAGCGAGTGCGAGAGGAGTAAGGGAAAGAAATGCGCCTTGGGGTGGAAGAAGACAGGGTGGTGGAAGGGGCGTCCTTTCCTCTTTGTTTTCCTCTATTTTACCTGCCTTTCTGATGCAGCATCCCATCTGGAACTTGGTACTCCCATCCGTCCCATGGCCCCCGTGATGGCCTCCATCTTTCCTAAACTGGTTTTAGTTTTGTCTGTTTCATTTCACTGTTAAATTAACCAAATTTTATCAAAATTGAACAAATTACAGAATAACTTTAGCAACCAGCCTTGGTTAATTTTTTGCATTGGAGACAAACCCGTCTTGTTGGTGGTTATTGTGGTGGTTAGTGCGGGTGATTGTCTTGTTTATCTAGCTGTTTAGCTAGGTTAATGTCCGATTTCGGGTTCCGGCAGACCCTTAAGGTTCGAACTCTGGGGTGCACGCGAAGATCTCTCCCCTACCAACTCACGTCTCCTCGCCTCGCAAAGGATCTAGGCTGTCGGATTTCGGGTTCCGGCAGACCCTCTAGGTTCGAACTCTGGGGTGCACGCGGAGGTCGCACCTGCTACCTACCTATGTCTCGTCGCCTCGCAAGGATCTAAACTACACGAAGAACAACACAAGGGACACAAGGTTTATACTAGTTCAGGCCACCATTGTGGTGTAATACCCTACTCTAGTTTGTGGTGTGGTGGATTGCCTCAGGGGCTGATGATGAACAATACAAGGGAGAACTGCCTCGCGAGGGGAGTTCTTGCGTTGGTGGTTCTGGCTAGGGTCCAACTGCTCGATCTGTCGATGCCTCTATACTATGGTGGCTAGCCCTATTTATAGAGCGAGCCCTGGGCCTCTTCCCAAATATTGAGCGGGAAGGGCGCCAACAATTGGCCATTTTGAAGGGGAACATCTAGTACACTTATCCTGATTAAAGTTCGTCCTCGCCTGCCAAAGACTCTGGCGGTGACGCTGGCTTGGGCTCCACGATGACCTCCATCCTGCCGTTCTGCTGGTCTTGGTCTTGTTGCACCGAATGGTTGCCTTTGCTTGATACTCTTGCCTGCGCTTGCTCCCTTTGCACCAAAGAGGAAACAAGGACTCTGCGCAGGCTAGCGCCAGTCTGGCTATGGTCGTCATGGCATGCGTCACGGGCACCTCGTGAGGTACCCCGCCTTGATCTCTTCGCCTCCTCGCGAGCCAGCCTGATGAGGCCGTGCCTGAGGAAGCTTCATGTCGTCCGCCCCACAAGACTTGGCCCCTCGCGAGGGTCTTGAGTTTGTGTTGATGAAGATGGGACGTACTGGGCCACCCCTTGAGCCACGCCGCAGGCCGCAGGCAGGCAAGTCTGGGTACCCCCGTTCCCAAAACGCCGACATAGGCTACACAATGAACAACACAAGGGACAGAAGGTTTATACTGGTTCATGCCACCATTGTGGTGTAATACCCTACTCCAGTGTGTGGTGTGGTGGATTGTCTCTGGGGCTGATGATGTATAGTACAAGGGAAGAACAGCCTCGCGAGGGATGTTCTTGTGGTGGTGTTGTCCCTTTTGGAGGGGTCGATTTCCGGTGCCTCTATACTATGGTGGCTAGCCCTATATATAGAGTAAGGCCCTGGTCCTCTTTCCAAATAGTGAGCGGGAAGGGCGCCAACAATTGGCCATTTTGAAGGGGAACATCTAGTACACTTATCCTGACTAAAGTTGGTCCTCGCCTTCCAAAGACTCTGACGATGATGCCATCCTGGGCTCCACGGTGACCTCCATCCTGCCGTTCCGCTGGTCTTGGTCTTGTTGCACCGAAATGGTAGCCTTTGCCTGATACCTTGGCTTGCACTTGCCCCCTTTGCACCAAAGAGGAAATAAGGACACTGCGCAGGCCGGCGCCCGCCTGGCTTCGGTCGTCATGGCTTGCGTCACGGGCACCTCGCGAGGTACCCCTGCCTTGATCTCTCCGCCTCCTCGCGAGTCAGCCTGACGAGGCTGCGCCGGAGGAAGCTTCATGTCGTCCGTCCCGCGAGGCTTGTCCCCTCGCGAGGGTCTTGAGCTTGAGTTGATGAAGTTGGGTCGTACTGGGCCACTCCTTGAGCCACGCTGCAGGCCGCAGGCAGGCAAGTCTGGGTACCCCCGTTCCCAGAACGCCGACAGTTAATGCGTGGGTTCTAGTGCTGTCCGTAATAAGCTAAGCTAAGCTAACCTCTAGTTAGCACAAGGGTAGTAGTACTACGAGCCAACTAATCAATCAATCAATTCGTGGCTTAATTTAGGCTGCTGCCAATGCATGGGTGCTTAAATGAGGTGCTAAGCACATTAAATAGCTTCGCAACTATACTCCCCAATGCATAGGTGATTAGCTTATGGTTGCTAATCTTGCTTCATTAATTGATTTAGCAACTAAAACTCTTCATGTATTGATGGGCTTTCTTTCTTTAAATGTTTTGCCTATGTTCACGCGCTTAGCATTATTTTTTTCTGGGGTCATCACACTCATCTCTCTCCTCCTAAATAACTTGCCAAATTAGATTTTTTTTTTCCTACGTGGAAGGCTTACCACGTGTAGAAGGTGGACACTGGGAGGGGCCTTAGGGGCTTGTCCACCCATGAGCCTCGTGTGCTAGTCTTTCTTTCTCCTAGGTTTCCACCGCACAGTAAGCCATATCCATCATCAGCAGGAAACATACGACGTATTCCTATGATGACGTGGACGCACAACAGTGCAACACGAAACAGTTATTACAGAGATTAATTAGTTCTCTAAAAAAAGAGAATATCAATTTACTTGACAATTCAACCTCTTGCAGCCTCCATTTGGGGCGTGTGTGTTGTGGTGCATGGCATGGTGCCTTGTCTCTGTACCTGGCATACCTGCAGGACCAGCCTAGTTGAATAGCTGGTGCATTCAGCTGCTGCTAATTATAGTATATTTAGGATTAGGAGTCATAACCTCCCTTGTCAATGCCTCATGTGGCAATTTGCAGCCGTACTACCAGCAGCATGTATGGTCCTAATCTCTTGTCTGTTAGGTCTAACCGGCCAGTTCATCGGTCGGCGAAGCCATTAATTAATCATTCAATTATGCCTGCCCTCTAATCTCGCTTCAAACCACGTAGCCCAATCTTGCTTCTTGAAAGTTGAAGCCAAGCACTTTGTGTGAAGCTCGGTTTCGGGCCAAAGGGAGAAAAAGAGATAGGTGATAGTATCTCATAAAGCGGATCAGCAGGAGATACACTAGATAGATAGACATGCAGGCCACCTTCTCTTGATTGAGTTGAGAGCGGCAGCATTGGACCTGCTCCTGCCCCTGCCCCGGCCGGTGGTTGTTCCACTGTCATGCTTGGCATGTACTCCTATGTGTATGTATGTATTCCTATGTGTACTCCTGCTTTGGTATTTAAAGATGGAGATGTCTTTTAAGATGGAGCTGACTTTAGGATCATAGCATAGCATAGGATGCCAACCCAGGTCCTGGGAGTACCACTCGTACGTTGGACATCAATGGCTCATCAGCGCGTGAAGCGGCCTGGATCTGGCTGCACAAAGCATCAACAAAACCCCACGAAACATGGCCATGTTAACAGAATTGATCAACCTTCCCAAGAAAGTTAGAATACGAAAACGAAATTGTAATACTTTTCTTCATCTCGGCAGTAGATTGGCCTTCTGCCATTCCAACCTAATTTTTTCTGAAGAAGATTTGATGCTGCCGGCAGCATCGTCGAGCCAACAGAAGTGCATCGGCAAACCTAACATACGATGGTGTTTACCTTGTAGTTTCTCATGTCCTTCACCGCATCGCCCTGGGAATAAAAGATGGCATAGCCGCAAAAAAAAGGCATAACCATGGCGTCGTGCACGCAAGCAAGCGATCGGCCGATCTTGTCTCGATCCATTTCTTAAAAAAAGTGCAAGAAAAAAATGGAATAAATGCAGGAAAAATGTACAGGAAAATGACAAAAACTGAACATGGAAAGATTTTGGCATGCTTGCAAAAGGAAATTGTCAGTGATAACATAATTTTCCATCTCGATGTTAGATTTCCCATGCTCAAAATCAGACATTTGATCTGTAGCGAAATCCATAAAATAAAAACTTGAAGCATCAAATATACCACTTCCTACCCGGCGAAAAAACTAACTTTCTTGCTCCTTGTTCCAGTTTTTTTATGCAAACTATAAATCAACACATTTGAACCCTCTTAAGAAAACACTTTTTTCATAATCTTGTTCGTACATTCCAGTATCTACATTTGAAAAAAAAAATCCCTGGATTTTGGAACTTTTTTATTTTTAAGAATCACATGTGTTTAGGTTCAATAGATTCCTCCCTTTTGAACCGACAATTTTCAAGAATATTACTGCCTTCATGTTTCTTCTTGTAAGGTATATTAGTTATTTTTGAAGGTCAATTGTTTCTAGCATTGACTTCGTTTATAGGAAAGCGATCAACACCTGCAATGCCAAAATAATATTATTAGATTCATAATTGAATATATTTTTGTATTTTATTTATTTAGCATGATAGATATTGATGGATTTTTTATAATTTAGCTAAAAATATAAATGTTTAACTTGAAAATACCTAATACATGTTATAAAAAGGGGTAGGCATATCTCTAGCCCATGAAGAATAAAAAACAATAACCATGTGAGACATGTGATAACTGATAAGCAATTAGACTATTCCGAAAGAAAAAAAATCAATGGATCTCTTTCATTTTAAAAAAGAACAAAAATCAATGTATGGCATTTTACATGTCTCATATCTCATTAATGCAAGGTTTTATAAGTACCGGCCAGAAACACAGAAAACATAAGGGCACCTTACATTTTCTTGTGCCTCCAGCCGGCACCGCTGCCGGTCTATCTTGTCTCTTGTGGTCTTAGTGCCATGGTGGCACAGTGGATCATGGCCCTTCTGATGGAAGGGCTCATTTTTTGTTTTTTTAGTTTTGTTAGGGTTTGTGTCCTCGTTAGAGGAGTGAGGCGGCGGCGGCTCTCCAAATATGGAATAAGGTTCTCCCCGTCTCGCTCCCATTCCGGCGGTGCATCTATCGGCATCGAAGGGCATGTGGAGATTTGTCTCCAGCAGATCTCATGGGATTTTGTCGGCGTTTATCTTCGGAGGATCCATGTGGATCCAGTCTTTGTTCGTCTTTGCTTGTGTGTCTACAAGTTTGTCCCTTCTGATCTATGTGTCTCTTCATCGGCTGCGGTTGCTGTCTGGTGCGCTGGTCTAATGGGGCCTTAGCACCACGACTTTCTGACTGTCTACTACAACAAGGTTTGTCCGGCTCCAATGAGGGAGAGGCGAAGACGGCGGCACGCCTTTGGCTCGCTCCAGTGCGTATAGTCACTACTAGGGAAACCTTATACACATAATCTTAGCAGCAGCACGTTTCAGGTGGAAGAAAACAGGCGTTACTGCTACTAACTTAGCAGTAGCGCGGCTGGGCCGAACCACGTTGCTACTAAAATCGACCGGTAGTTCCCGCCAACCTAGGTTTAGCAGTAGCGCGGTCTTTATAAGCGCGTTGCTGATAAAGTCATAGTAATACTGTGCTTTTCCTTGGACGCGCTACTGCTAATTGTCGCTATTTTTTAAACTGTCCACATGGCGGGACCCACTTAGCAGTAGCGTGTGAGGCATAAGCGCGCTGCTGCTACGTTAATAGCAGTAGCGCGGTTTATGACTAGTGCTACTGCTAAGCCGCAGCATATACCACCTTTTCCCCTCCCCCTCCCGCTCACCCATCCTCTCTTCCTCACTTTCCCCTACCTCCCACCTCCTCTCTCCCTCACTTTTCTTCTTCCTCACTACTTCTCCCCCCATTACTCTCCTTCTTCTACCTACCTTTCTCTCTCTCTTTATTACTCCTAGCTAACTTACATCACCTTCATTAATGCATCACCTTTCTCCTTTTTCTCTCCCTCCACTAGATAAAGGCATCTCCTTCCCCAACTAGCTTGGTAGATCTACCCATGTGATGAAGTGAGCTATGTACCTCCCTAACTACATCTAGCCATCTCAAGAAGTAAGCTTTTTCCACTCTTGATCATTCCCTAGGTGTGTGGTGACACCGATCGACATCATCATCATCGTGCTCGATCTCGAGATAGGTGATTAAAAATTTGTGCCTTGCAAGAATGGAAATATGTGTATGTGTGCGATATGACATAATCGCGTGATATGATGGAAATTGTGTGCGTGGCTTGAGTTACTGCCTAATTGTGCTTGAGTTGCCTATGTTTTTCTGAAATGTCGATTTATTTCCGTTTCGGGGAATTTCAGGCAAACTCTATATGTCCTATTTTTAGGGAAGGTCATGCCGAATTTTTGTATGACTTTGATGCATGCACGCATTTTATAATAAATTTGTTTATATTACCGTGCAGGCGTTCATGATGGTGAGTGGAACGATGGTGGACGGGTGGTTGCGGTCGGTGGTGCAGGACATGAAAGAAAATAACCTGACAGAGGTTATATGTCCGTGTCGAAGATGCAAAGGAATAGTTTGTCTCGACCCCTATGATGATAGTCGTGTCGAACCGCACCTCTCATGACTATTTTAATGGATGGCTATACTCGGTGGATAATTGAAGATGAGGATGATGATGTTGAGGACGCCGACGGGGCAGGCAATGACGACACGGGGCAAGATGAAGAGATGATCGATAATGGCGGCGGGGAAGAGGCCGTACATGGCGGCGGAGAAGGGACCGGACATGGCGGAGGAGAAGGGGTCGGACATGGTGGAGGAGAAGGGGGCCGGACATGGCGGTAGAGAGCATGGACTCCACACCGCAAAGTTCGTCGGTACTAAGTTCAATCATGCGGGACCCTCATGTTCAAGCACTGCTTCGCAAGGAGATGAGTACTAAGAGAGCTGCTTCTAGAGAGGAGGCTAAGTTGCAGCAACTGGTGGTAGACTCGAACAGTCCATTGTATGATGGTTGCAATCCTGAGGTGATCTGCTTGAGTTTCATGCTCCAACTCCTAAAGACAAAGGCTAAAAACAAATGGACCGATACTAGCCTCGATGAGCATCTCAAGTACCTAAAGGATGTTCATCCCGCGGGGAATCTGTGTCCTAATAGTGTGGATGAGGCCAAGAAGATCGTGTGCCCTCTTGATTTGTCGCACGTTAGATACCATGCATGCATCAACGATTGCATATTTTATCGGAAGGAGCACGCGGAAAAAAGAAGCTGTCCGGTGTGCAATGCTTCTCGATACAAGAAGGCCGGGAAGAAATCTCCCCAAAAAGTTGTATGGTACTTACCGATCACTCCCCGTCTCTAGCGGTATTTTGTAGATCCCAAGGAAGTAAATCTCATGCGCTGGCATGCGGAGAGGAAGAAGCCCGGCGATGGAGATGATCCGAAGCTGAGCCACGTCAAGGATGGAAGCCAGTGGAGAGCGTTGAACGGCTTCTATTGATATTTCGAATGTGATGCAAGGAACATCGTTCTCGGCGCGTGTACCGATGGCATGAATTAAAATTTGGCAACCAGAACACCAACCATAGCACATGGCCCATGATTGTATGGATGTACAGCCTCCCCCCTGGTTGTGCATGAAGTCGAAGTACATTCACATGAGCATGCTAATTCAAGGGCCGAAACAATCGCAAAATAATACTAATCTGTATTTGGGGATACTTCAGGAGGAGTTAGACACGTTATGGAAAACACCGGCCAAGACATGGGACGCCAGCAAAGGAGGGTATTTCTACATGAGAGCCGCGCTGATCATGACGGTGCACGACTATCTCGGCTACGGATATGTCAGAGACCAGGTGTACCATGGATATTGCGGATGCACGCGGTGCATGGATGATATGATGTCTCAGCAGCTAACGTCAAGGAAAGAGGGCGGGTCTGGGAAAATCGTGTACATGGGGCATCGAAGATGGCTCGAGAAGGACAAACCATGGAGAAACCGTGGAGATCTATTCAATGGTCACGCTGAACATCGAGGACCTCCATGTAAGCGGAGCGGTGTCTAAATCGATGAGCTGTTGAAAAATTGGGAACAGTGCCCCGCGCCGGGAAAGATGATGAAAAAGGCACCAGATCCACTACTAAACGTATGGAAGACGAGGTCTGTGTTCTGGGACTTGGAGTACTAGCACAAACTCGACACACCTAATTGCCTTGATCAAATGCATATTTGTAAGAATGTCCTTGAGAGATTGCTCGCGACACTGATGAACATGCTGGATAAGACCAAGGATGGGCCGAAGGCAAGAAAAGACTTACAAGATTTGGAAATTAGGCAAGATCTACACATGCTGCCCCGTAAAAAGTCAGACGATACAGAGACGAAGACAGAGGCGTGAGAGAAGAAGGGCAAAAAAGTAAAGGAAGAGGATTATTGCCCCTCTTCTTGCTTCACCTTAAGTCCGATTGAGATCGATCAATTCTTTAAGTGCCTTACTGGAGTCAAAGTTAGTTCCGGTTACCGTGGCAAGATAAGCAGATATCTAGACATGAACAAGAAAAGGTTTAGCCGGATGAAGTCCCATGACTATCTAATACGTCTCCAACGTATCTATATTTTTCATTGTTCCATGCTATAATATTATCTGTTTTGGATGTTTAATGGGCTTTAATAAGCTATTTTATATTATTTTTGGGACTAGCCTATTAACCAAGGGCCCAGTGCCAGTTTTTGTTTTTTCGCCTATTTTAGAGTTTTGCAGAAAAGGAATACCAAACGGAGTCCAAACCAAATGAAACCTTCGTGATGACCTTTCTTGGACCGAAAGCAAAATAGAAGACTTGGAGATGAAGTCGAAGACGCAACGAGGCGTCCACGAGGCAGGAGGGCGCGCACACGGGGGTAGGCGCGCCCCCACCCTCGTGGGCTCCTCGTATCTCCACTGACCTAGTTCATTCGCCTATATATACTCTTATACCTTAAAACATCAGGGGAGCCACGAAAGCACTTTTCCACCGCCGCAACCTTCTGTAACCGTGAGATCCCATTTTGGGGCCTTTTTTGGCGATCTGCAGAAGGGGGATTCAATCATGGAGGGCTTCTACATCAACACCATTACTTCTCCGATGAAGCATGAGTAGTTTACCACAGACCTTCGGATCTATAGTTATTAGCTAGATGGCTCCTTCACTCTCTTTGATTCTCAATACAAAGTTCTCCTCGATGTTCTTAGAGATCTATTCGATGTAATACTCTTTTGCGGGGTGTTTGCCGAGATCCGATGAATTGTGGATTTATGATCAAGATTATCTATGAATATTATTTGGTTCTTCTCTGAATTCTTATATGCATGATTTGATATCTTTGCAAGTCTCTTCGAATTATCGGTTTAGTTTGGCCTACTAGATTGATCTTTCTTGCAATGGGAGAAGTGCTTAGCTTTGGGTTCAATCTTGTTGTGTCCTTTCCCAGTGACAGTAGAGGCAGCAAGGCACATATTGTATTGCTGCCATCGAGGATAAGAAGATGGGGTTTTCATCATATTGCTTGAGTTAATTCCTCTACATCATGTCATCTTGCTTAATGCGTTACTCCATTATTTATGAACTTAATACTCTAGATGCATGCTGGATAGCGGTCAATGTGTGGAGTAATAGTATTAGATGCAAGGAGGAATCAGTCTACTTGACACGAACGTGATGCCTATGTTCATGATCACTACCTTAGATGTCATCATAATTGTGCGCTTTTCTATCAATTGCTCGGCAGTAATTCAATCATCCACCGTAATATTTGCTATCTCGAGAGAAGCCACTAGTGAAACCTATGGCCCCCGAGTCTCTTTTCCATATTATTGAATCTCGTTTACATCTTGCTAGTTTCCTATGTACTATTATCCAATCTTTACTTTCCAATCTATAAACCAAAAATACCAAAAAAAAATTACTTTACCGTTTATCTATCTCTATCAGATCTCACTTTTGCGAGTGGCCATGAAGGGATTGACAACCCCTTTATCGTGTTGGTTGCAAGTTCTTGATTGTTTGTGCAGGTATTCGGTGACTTGTGCATCGTCTCCTACTAGATTGATACCTTGGTTCTCAAAACTGAGGGAAATACTTACGCTACTTTGCTGCATCACCCTTTCCTCTTCAAGGGAAAACCAACGCAAGCTCAAGAGGTAACAAGAAGGATTTCTGGCGATGTTGCCGGGGAGATCTACGCCAAGTCAAGCCATACCAAGTACCCATCATAAACTTTTCTCCCTTGCACTACATTATTTGCCATTTGCCTCTCGTTTTCCTCTCCCCCACTTATAAAACGATTTTCAAAAACCTTTGCCTTTTCTTCGCCCCTCTTCCGTTCGCCTCTTTCTGCTTGCTTTTTGTGAGTTCGTTTCTTAGATCATTTGATTCACCTTCATGGCTAGCCCTCCTATCGTTGTCAGTACTTCCGATAATGAAGTTCTCAATTTTAAACAAACGGAGGAAGAAAATCTAAAAGATGCTTGGTATTGCAATGCTCAAAATAGATCTACTAGAAAGCAATCTACTTCCATTCTTCTCCGCAATTTTTATGTAGGCATTACTCCTTGGAATAGATGTGTTCTTGACACCATTGCTGGAGGGAATTTCTTGGGAATCCATACTTTTGATTCTTATAATGCCATGATAGATTTATTAGGCCCACCACCTCTCTTGTTCAATGGAACTATTTTAACCTTGGAGCATGTGATGCAAAGACTTGGTATTATTGAACATAAAATTGCTACTGTAGAGTTAATCAAAAATCTGGATAAAAAGATTCATAATCAAACTACTCAATATGGATTTAAGGTAGGAGTTACGCTTAAGAATCTTAGATAAAAGGAACCCATAGTTAATGAAAAGATAGATCAAAATTCAACTAGAATTGATAAACTCGAAGATATTATTGCCAACTTAGGTTCCGATTTTTCTGTCGTTAAAAATACCTCGAATCCTCCTCCTGCCAAAGTTGCCAACTTTAATTATGTTCCTAAGAATAAGGTGAATCTTATAGTAAGAAAATGAAGATCTCAAATCAATAAGTGTTCACCCCAATTTCTTCAATATTATTAAGGAACCTTTTGCCACAAATGAATTTCTCAATTTCTTGCCTAGGATTTTGATCATTGACAAAACCAAAGAACCTCCTAAGGGCTATACGTGTTCAATTGAAGAATTGCATACCGAAGATGCCAATACCTAGATCTATTCGTGTTTTTATGCCTAGCTAGGGGCGTTAAACGATAGCGCTTGTTGGGAGGCAACCCAATTTTATTTTTGTTCTTTAATTTTTGCTCCTGTTTAGTAATAAATAATTCATCTAGACTCTGGTTATATGTGGTTCTATGTTTTAGTTAGTGTATGTGCAAAGTAGAACCTTTGGAAGGACTTGGGTGAAGTCAATGCGATCTTGCTGTAAAAAACAGAAACTTTTGCGCTCACGAGAATAGCTGTAATTTTTTACAGAAGGGTGATGTTAGGTTGATTCTTTTTGCAGAAGATTAATAGACAAATTCCTCACGTACACGAATTTATTTTAGAATTTTTAGAGTTATATAAGTATTTTAAAGTTACATATTACTACAGACTGTTCTGTTTTTGACAGATTCTGTTTTTCGTGTGTTGTTTGCTTATTTTGATGAATCTATGAGTAGTATCAGGGGGGGTGTATGAGCCATAGAGAAGTTGGAATGCAGTAAGTTTTACACCAATATAAATAAAAAATGAGTTCATTACAGTACCTTGAAGTGGTCATTTATTTTCTTATACTAACAGAGCTCATGAGATTTTCTATTAAAGGTTTGTGTTGTGAAGTTTTCAAGTTTTGGGTAAGGATTTGATGGATTTTGGAATAAGGAGTGGCAAGAGCCTAAGCTTGGGGATTCCCAAGGAACCCCAAGGTAAAATTCAAGGACAACCAAAAGCCTAAGCTTGGGGATGCCCCGGAAGGCATCCCCTCTTTTGTCTTCGTCTATCGGTAACTTTACTTGAGGCTATATTTTTATTCACCACATGATATGTGTTTTGCTTGGAGTGTCTAGTATGATTTGAGTCTTTGTTATTTAGTTTACCACAATCATCCTTGTTGTACACACGAGATGCATGAATCATGATTTATTAGAATACTCTATGTGCTTCACTTATATCTTTTGAGCTAGACAATATTGCTCTAGTGCTTCACTTATATCTTTTTAGAGCACGTCGGTGGCTTTATTTCATAGAAATTTATGAAATCTCATGCTTCACTTATATTATTTTGAGAGTCTTTTAGAATAGCATGTTAATTTGCTTTGGTTGTAAATTTAGTCCTAATATGATAGGCATCCAAGAGGGATATAATAAAAACTTTCATATAAAGTGCATTCAATACTATGAGAAGTTTGATTCTTTATGATTATTTTGAGATATGAAGATGGTGATATTAGAGTCATGCTAGTCGAGTAATTGTGAATTTTAGAAATACTTGTGTTGAGGTTTATGAGTCCCGTAGCATGCACAAATGGTGAAGCGTTATTTAATGAAGTTGGAGCATGAAGTATTTATTGATTGTCTTCCTTATGAGTGGCGGTCGGGGACGAGCGATGGTCTTTTCCTACCAATCTATCCCCCTAGGAGCATGCACGTAGTACTTTGTTTCGATGACTAATATATTTTTGCAATAAGTAGGTGAGTTCTTTTTGACTAATGTTGAGTCCATGGATTATACGCACCCTTACCCTTCCACCTTTGCTAGCCTCTCTTGTGTCGCGCAACTTTCGCCGATACCATACACCCACCATATACCTTCCTCAAAACAGCCACCATACCTACCTATTATGGCATTTCCATTGCCATTCCAAGATATATTTCCATGCAACTTTCCATCGTTCTGTTTATTATGATACACTCCATCATTGTCATATTGCTTTGCATGATCATGTAGTTGACATCGTATTTGTGGCAAAGCCACCATTCATAATTTTTTTCATACATGTCACTCTTGATTCATTGCACATCTCGGTACAACACCGGAGGCATTCACATAGAGTCATATATTGTTCTAAATATTGAGTTATAATTCTTGAGATGTAAGTAAATAAAAGTGTGATGATCTTCATTATTAGAGCATTGTCCCATGTGAGGAAAGGATGATGGAGACTATGATTCCCCCATAAGTCGGGATGAGACTCCGGACGAAAAATAAAAAAATAAAAAAAATAAAAAAGAGGCCATAAAAAAGAGAAGGCCCAAATAAAAAAAAGAGAAAAAGAGAGAAGGGACAATGCTACTATCCTTTTTCCACACTTGTGCTTCAAAGTAGCACCATGATCTTCATGATAGAGAGTCTTCTATGTTGTCACTTTCATATACTAGTGGAAATTTTCATTATAGAACTTGGCTTGTATATTCCAATGATGGGCTTCCTCAAAGTGCCCTAGGTCTTCGTGAGCAAGCAAGCTGGATGCACACTCACTTAGTTTCTTTTGTTGAGCTTTCATACACTTATAGCTCTAGTGCATCCATTGCATGGCAATCCCTACTCACTCACATTGATATCTATTGATGGGCATCTCCATAGCCCGTTGATACGCCTAGTTGATGTGAGACTATCTTCTCCTTTTTGTCATCTCCACAACCACCCTTCTATTCCACCTATAGTGCTATATCCATGGCTCACGCTCATGTATTGCGTGAAGATTGAAAAAGTTTGAGAACATAAAAAGTATGAAACAATTGTTTGTCTTGTCATCGGGGTTGTGCATGATTAAATATTTTTTCTGATGAAGATAGAGCATGGCCAGACTATATGATTTTGTAGGGATAGCTTTATTTGGCCATGTCATTTTGAGAAGACATGATTGCTTTGTTAGTATGCTTGAAGTATTATTGTTTTTATGTCAATATTAAACTTTTGTCTTGAATCTTTCAGATTTGAACATTCATCCCACAATAAAGAAAAAATTACATGAATAAAGATGTTAGGTAGCATTCCGCATCAAAACATTTGTTTTTATCATTTACCTACTCGAGGACGAGCAGGAATTAAGCTTGGGGATGCTTGATACGCCTCCAACGTATCTATAATTTTTGATTGTTCCATGCTATTACTGTTTTGGATGTTTAATGGGCTTTAATAAGCTATTTTATATTATTTTTGGGACTATACTATTAGCCGAGGGCCCAATGCCAGTTTCTGTTTTTTTTCCTATTTTAGAGTTTTGCAAAAAAGGAATACCAAACGGAGTCCAAACAGAATGAAACCTTCGCGGTGATCTTTCTTGGACCAAAAGAAAACCAGAAGACTTGGATATGAAGTCGGAGATGCAACGAGGCGTCCATGAGGCAGGAGGGCGCACCCCCACCCTCGTGGGCCCCTCGTAGCTCCACCGACCTAGTTCCTTCGCCTATATATACTCTTATACCCTAAAAACATCTGGGGGAGCCACGAAAGCACTTTTCCACCACCGCCACCTTCTGTAGCCGTGAGATCCCATCTTGGGGCCTTTTTCGGCGATCTACCGGAGGGGGATTCGATCACGGAGGGCTTCTACATCAACACCATTACCTCTCCGATGAAGCGTGAGTAGTTTACCACAGACCTTCGTGTCCATAGTTATTAGCTAGATGGCTTCTTCTCTCTCTTTGATTCTCAATACAAAGTTCTCCTCGATGTTCTTGGAGATCTATTCGATGTAATACTCTTTTGTGGTGTGTTTGCCGAGATCCGATGAATTGTGGATTTATGATCAAGATTATCTATGAATATTATTTGGTTCTTCTCTGAATTCTTATATGCATGATTTGATATCTTTGCAAGTCTCTTCGAATAATTGGTTTAGTTTGGCCTGCTAGATTGATCTTTCTTGCAATGCGGGAAGTGCTTAGCTTTGGGTTGAATCTTGCGGTGTCCTTTCCCAGTGACAGTAGGGGTGGCAAGGCACGTATTGTATTGTTGCCATCGAGGATAAGAAGATGGGGTTTTCATCATATTGCTTGAGTTAATTCCTCGACATCATGTCATCTTGCTTAATGCGTTACTCTGTTCTTTATGAACTTAATACTCTAGATGCATGTTGGATAACGGTCGATGTGTGGAGTAATAGTAGTAGATGTAGGCAGAAGTCGGTCGAATTGACACGGACGTGATGCCTATGTTCGTGATCATTGCCTTAGATGTCATCATAATTATGCGCTTTTCTATCAATTGCTCGGCAGTAATTCGTTCACCCACCGTAATATTTGCTATCTCGAGAGAAGCCACTAGTGAAAGAAACCTATGGCCCCCGGGTCTCTTCTACATATTATTGAATCTCGCTTACATCTTGCTAAGGACCCGTACCCGTAGGGTCTACACACTTAAGGTTCGGTGACGCTAGAGTTGCTATGTGAATTAGTATGCAGTTACCGAATGTTGTTCGGAGTCCCAGATGAGATCCTGGACGTCACGAAGAGTTCCGGAATGGTCCGTAGACAAAGATTTATATATGGGAAGTCCTTATTCGGTCACCGGAAGTGTTCGGGGGTTTATCGGTATTGTACCGGGACCACTGAAAAGGTTCCGAGGGTCCGCCGGGAGGGTCCGCCTTCCCCGGAGGGCCCTATGGGCTGAATATGGAGGGAAACCAGCCCCTAGGTGGCCTTGGCACCATCTCCCCCTAGGGCCCATGCACCTAGGGTTGGGGGAAACCCTAGAGGGTGCGCCCCCCTTGGCTTGGGGGGCAAGCCTCCCTCCTTTGCCCCCCCCCTAGATGAGATCTAAGGGGGCCGCCCCCCTCTCCCCTCCACCTATAAATAGTGGGGGGTGGGAGGGCTGCCATACCCCTTTCCCTGGCGCAGCCCTCTCCCTCCCCAACACCTCCTCCTCCATAGTAGTGCTTGGCAAAGCCCTGCCGGAGAACTGCAAGCTCCACCACCACGCCGTCGTGCTGCCGGAGCTCTCCCTCAACTTCTCCTCTCCCCTTGCTGGATCAAGAAGGAGGAGACGTCCCCGGGCTGTACGTGTCTTGAACGTGGAGGCACCGTCCATTCGGCGTAGATAGGAACTTCTGCGATTTGAATCGCCACGAGTATGACTCCATCATCCGTGTTCTAGTAACGCTTCCGCTTAGCGATCTTCAAAGGTGTGAAGATATTCATCCTCTCTCTCTCTAGTTGCTAGAATCTCCTAGATTGATCTTGGTGATACGTAGAAAATTTTGAATTATCGCAACGTTCCCAAACAGTGGCATCATGAGCTAGGTCTATGTGTAGATTCTATGCACGAGTAGAACACAAGTAGTTGTGGGCGTTGGTTTGTTCAACTTGCTTTCCGTTACTAGTCCTATCTTGTTTCGACGGTATTGTGGGATGAAGCAGCCCGGACCGACCTTACACATACACTTACGTGAGACAGGTTCCACCGACTGACATGCACTTGTTGCATAAGGTGCCAGTCTCTCCCACTTTAGTCGGATCGGATTCGATGAAAAGGGTCCTTATGAAGGGTAAATAGGAATTGGCATATCACCGTTGTGGCTTTTGTGTAGGTAAGAAACGTTCTTGCTAGAAACCCGTAGCAGCCACGTAGAACATGCAACAACAATTAGAGGACGTCTAACTTGTTTTTGCAGGGTATGCTATGTGATGTGATATGGCCAAAAGAATGTGATGAATGATATGTGATGTATGAGATTGATCATGTTCTTGTAATAGGAATCACGACTTGCACGTCGATGAGTATGACAACCGGCAGGAGCCATAGGAGTTGTCTTAATTTATTGTATGAATTGCGTGTCAATGAAAAACGTCATGTAATTACTTTACTTTATTGCTAATCATTAGCCATATTAGTAGAAGTAATAGTTGGCGGACAACTTCATGAAGACACGATGATGGAGATCAAGATGATGGAGATCATGGTGTCATACCGGTGACGAAGGTGATCATGCCGCACTTCAAAGATGGAGATCAATGGCGCAAGATGATAACGGCCATATCATGTCACTTTATAATTTGCATCTGATGTTTGTCATGTTTACATCTTATTTGCTTAGAACGACAGTACCATAAATAAGATGATCTCTCACTAAAATTTTAAGAAAGTGTTCCCCTAACTATGCACGTTTGCGAAAGTCCGTTGCTGCAAAGCACCACGTGATGATCGGGTGTGATAGATTCTAACGTTCGCATACAACAGGTGTAAGCCAGATTTACACATGCAAAACACTTATGTTGAATTGACGAGCCTAGCATGTACAGACATGGCCTCGAAACACAAGAGACCGAAAGGTTGAAGATGAGTCATATAGTAGATACGATCAACATGAAAATGTTCACCGATGATGACTAGTCCGTCTCACGTGATGATCGGACATGGCCTAGTTGACTCGGATCATGTATCACTTAGATGACTAGAGGGATGTCTATCTGAGTGGGAGTTCTTTAAAATTTGATTAGATGAACTTAATTATCATGAACATAGTCTAAAACATCTTTGCAATATGCCTTGTACATCAAATGGCTCACGCTAATGTTGCCCTCAACTTCAACGCGTTCCTAGAGAAAGCCAAGCTGAAAGACGATGGTAGCAACTATACGGACTGGGTGCGGAACTTGAGGATCATCCTCATAGCTGCCAAGAAAGCATATGTCCTAGAAGCACAGCTAGGTGAAGCACCCATTTTCCCAGCAACTCAAGACGTTATGAACGCCTGGCAGTCGTGTAGTGATGATTACTCCCTGGTTCAGTGCATCATGCTTTACATCTTAGAACCGGGGCTCCAAAAGCGTTTTGAGCAGCATGGAGCATATGAGATGTTCCAAGAGCTGAAAATGGTTTTCCAAGCTCATGCCCGGGTCGAGAGATATGAAGTCTCTGACAAGTTGTACAGTTGTAAGATGGAGGAAAATAGTTCTGTCAGTGAGCATATACTCACTATGTCCGGGTTACACAACTATTTGTCTCAGTTGGGAGTTAATCTCCCAGATGACTCGGTCATTGATAGAATCCTCCAGTCGCTCCCACCTAGCAACAAGAGCTTTGTGATGAACTACAATATGTAGGGGATGGAGAAGTCCATTCCTGAGTTATATTCAATGCTGAAATCAGTGGAGGTGGAAATCAAAAAGGAACATCAAGTGTTGATGGTGAATAAGACCACTAGTTTCAAGAAAGGCAAGGGTAAAAAGAACTTCAAGAAGGATGACAAGGAAGTTGCCGTGCCCAGTAAATCAGTTACCAGGAAGAAGCCAAACAATGGACCCAAGCCCGAGACTCCGTGCTTTTATTGCAAGGGAAATGGTCACTGGAAGCGGAACTGCCCCAAGTACTTAGCGGATAAGAAGGCCGACAACACCAAAGGTAAATGTGATATACATGTTATTGATGTGTACCTTACCAGTACTCGTAGTAGCTCCTGGGTATTTGATACCGGTGCGGTTGCTCATATTTGTAACTCAAAACAGGAGCTGCGGAATAAGCGGAGACTAGCGAAGGACGAGGTGACGATGCGCGTCAGGAATGGTTCCAAGGTCGATGTGATCGCCGTTGGCACGCTGCCTCTACATTTACCTACGGGATTAGTTTAAACCTCAATAATTGTTATTTAGAGCCAGCTTTGAGCATGAACATTGTATCTGGATCTCGTTTAATGCGAGATGGCTACTCATTTAAATCTGAGAATAATGGTTGTTCTATTTATATGAGAGATATGTTTTATGGTCATGCCCCGCTGGTCAATGGTTTATTCTTATTGAATCTCGAACGTGATGTTACACATATTCATAGTGTGAATACCAAAAGATGTAAGGTTAATAATGATAGTCCCACATACTTGTCGCACTGCCTCCTTGGTCACATTGGTGTCAAACGCATGAAGAAACTCCATGCAGATGGACTTCTGGAGTCTCTTGATTATGAATCATTTGACACGTGTGAACCATGCCTCTTGGGCAAGATGACCAAGACTCCGTTCTCCAAACAATGGAGCGAGCAACCAACTTGTTGGAAATAATACATACTGATGTGTGCGGTCCAATGAGAGTTGAGGCTCGCGGTGGTTATCGTTATGTTCTCACCCTCACTGATGACTTAAGTAGATATGGGTATGTCTACTTGATGAAACACAAGTCTGAGACCTTTGAAAAGTTCAAGGAATTTCAGAGTGAGGTGGAGAATCAACATGACAGGAAAATAAAGTTCCTACGATCAGATCGTGGAGGAGAATATTTGAGTCACGAGTTTGGTACGCACTTAAGGAAATGTGGAATTGTTTCACAACTCACGCTGCCTGGAACACCTCAGCGTAATGGTGTGTTTGAACGTCGTAATCGCACTCTATTGGATATGGTGCGATCTATGATGTGTCTTACCTATTTACCGCTATCTTTTTGGGGTTATGCTTTAGAGACAGCCACATTCACTTTTAATAGGGCACCGTCTAAATCCGTTGAGATGATACCGTATGAATTATGGTTTGGGAAGAAACCTAAGCTGTCGTTTCTAAAAGTTCGGGGATGCGATGCTTATGTCAAGAAACTTCAACCTGAAAGCTCGAACCCAAGTCGGAAAAATGTGTCTTCATAGGATACCCTAAGGAAACCATTGGGTATACGTTCTACCTCAGATCCGAAAGCAAGATCTTTATTGCCAAGAACGGATCCTTTCTGGAGAAAGAGTTTCTCTCGAAAGAAGTAAGTGGGAGGAAAGTAGAACTTGATGAAGTACTGCCTCTTGAACCAGAAAGTAGCGCATCTCAGGAAGATGTTTATGTGGTGCCTGCACCGACTAGAGAGGAAGTTAATGATGATGATCAAGGAACTTCGGATCAGATTTCTACTGAACTTCGTTGGTCCACAAGGACGCGTTCCACACCACAATGGTATGGAAACCCTGTCCTGGAAATCATGTTGTTAGACAACAGTGAACCTTCGAACTATGAAGAAGCGATGGCGGGCCCAGATTCCAACAAATAGCTTGAAGCCATGAAATCCGAGATAGGATCCATGTATGAAAACAAAGTATGGACTTTGATAGACTTGTCCGATGATCGGGGAGCCATAGAAAATAAATGGATGTTTAAGAAAAAGACTGACGTGGATGGTAATGTGGCCATCTATAAAGCTCGGCATGTCGCTAAGGGTTATCGACAGGTTCAAGGGGTTGACTACGATCAGACCTTCTCACCCGTAGCAAAGCTGAAGTCCATCCGAATCTTGTTAGCAACTGCCGCATTCTATGATTATGAGATATGGCAAATGGACGTCAAAACGGCATTCCTTAACGGTTCCCTTAAGGAAGAATTGTAAATGATGCAGCCGGAAGGTTTTGTCGATCCTAAGAATGCTAACAAGGTGTGCAAGCTCCAGCGCTCCATCTATGGGCTGGCGCAAGCATCTCGGAGTTGGAACATTCTTTTGATGAAATGATCAAAGTGTTCGGGTTTATGCAGACTTATGGAGAAGCCTGCATTTACAAGAAAGTGAGTGGGAGCTCTGTAGCATTTCTCATATTATATGTGGATGACATACTATTGATGGGAAGTGATATAGAACTTTTGGATAGCATAAAGGCCTACTTGAATAAGTGTTTTTCAATGAAGGACCTTGGAGAAGCTGCTTACATATTAGGCATCAAGATCTATAGAGATAGATTGAGACGCCTCATCGGTCTTTCACAAAGCACATACCTTGATAAGATATTGAAGAAGTTCAATATGGATCAGTTCAAGAAGGGATTCTTGCCTGTTTTGCAAGGTGTGAAATTGAGCACGGCTCAATGCCCGACCTCGGTAGAAGATAGAGAAAAGATGAGTGTCATCCCCTATGCCTCAGCCATAGGGTCTATTATGTATGTCATGCTGTGTAGCAGACTTGATGTAAACCTTGCCGTAAGTTTGGTGGGAAGGTACCAAAGTAATCCCGGCATGGAACACTGGACAGCGGTTAAGAATATCCTGAAGTACCTGAAAAGTACTAAGGATATGTTTCTCGTTTATGGAGGTGACAAAGAGCTCGTCGTAAAGGGTTACATCGATGCTAGCTTCAACACAGATCTGGATGACTCCAAGTCACAAACCAGATACGTGTATATTTTGAATGGTGGGGCAGTCAGCTGGTGCAGTTGCAAGCAAAGCGTCATGGCGGGATCTACATGTGAAATGAAGTACATGGCAACCTCAGAGGTAGCACATGAAGCAATCTGGATGAAGGAGTTCATTACCGACCTAGGAGTTATTACCAACGCGTCGGGCCCGATGACTCTCTTCTGTGACAACACTAGAGCTATTGCCCTTGCCAAGGAGCCCAGGTTTCACAAGAAGACCAGGCATATCAAGCGCTGCTTCAAGTCCATTCCTAAAAATGTTCAACAGGGAGACATAGATATTTGTAAAGTACATACGGATCTGAATGTCACAGATCCGTTGACTAAACCTCTTCCACAAGCAAAACATAATCAACACCAGAACTCTATGGGTGTTCGATTCATCACAATGTAACTAGATTAATGACTCTAGTGCAAGTGGGAGACTGATGGAAATATGCCCTAGAGGCAATAATAAAATGGTTATTATTATATTTCCTTGTTCATGATAATCGTCTATTATTCATGCTATAATTGTATTAACCGGAAACCATAATACATGCGTGAATACATAGACCACAACATATCCCTAGTAAGCCTCTAGTTGACTAGCTCGTTGATCAATAGATGGTTATGGTTTCCTGACCATGGGCATTAGATGTCGTTGATAGCGGGATCACATCATTAGGAGAATGATGTGAAGGACAAGACCCAATCCTAAGCATAGCACAAGATCGTGTAGTTTGTTTGCTAAAAACTTTTCTAATGTCAAGTATCATTTCCTTAGACCATGAGATTGTGCAACTCCCGGATACCGTAGGAATGCTTTGGGTGTAACAAATTCACAACGTAACTGGGTGGCTATAAAGGTACACTACAGGTATCTTCGAAAGTGTCTGTTGGGTTGGCATGAATCGAGACTGGGATTTGTCACTCTGTATGATGGAGAGGTATCTTTGGGACCACTCGGTATTGCATCATCATAATGAGCTCAATGTGACTAAGTAGTTAGTCATGGGATCATACATTACGGAACGGGTAAAGTGACTTTCCGGTAACGAGATTGAACGAGGTATTGGGATACCGACGATCAAATCTCAAGCAAGTAACATACTGATTGACAAAGGGAATTGTATACGGGATTGATTGAATCCCCGACATCGTGGTTCATTCGATGAGATCATCATGGAACATGTGGGAGCCAACATACGTATCCAGATCCCGCTGTTGGTTATTGGCCGGAGAGCTGTCTCGGTCATGTCTACATGATTCCCGAACCCGTAGGGTGTACACACTTAAGGTTCGGTGACGCTAGAGTTGTTATGGGAATTAGTATGCTGTTACCGAATGTTGTTCGGAGTCCCGGATAAGATCCCGGACATCACGAGAAGTTCCGGAATGGTCCGGAGACAAATATTTATATATGGGAAGTCCTTATTCGGTCACCGGAAGTGTTTGTGGGTTTATCGGTATTGTACCGGGACCACCGAAAATGTTTCGGGGGTCCACAGGGAGGGTCCACTTGCCCCGGAGGGCCCTATGGGCTGAATGTGGAGGGAAACCAGCCCCTAGATGGGCTGGGAGCCATCTCCCCCTAGGGCCCATGCGCCTAGGGTTGGGGGAAACCCTAGAGGGGGCGCCCCCCTTGGCTTGGGGGGCAAGCCTCCCTCCTTTGCCCCCCCCCCTAGATGAGATCTAAAGGGGTCGGCCCCATCTCCCCCCTATAAATAGTGGGGGGTGGGTGGGAGGGCTGCCATACCACTTCCCTTGGCACAGCCCTCTCCCTACCCAACACCTCCTCCTCCATAGTAGTGCTTGGCGAAGCCCTACCGGAGAACTGCAAGCTCCACCACCATGTCGTCGTGCTGCCGGAGCTCTCCCTCAACTTCTCCTCTCCCCTTGCTAGATCAAGAAGAAGGAGACGTCCCTGGGCTGTACGTGTGTTGAACGCGGAGGCGCCGTCTGTTCGGCGTAGATCGGATCTTCCGCGATTTGAATCGCCGCGAGTACGACTCCATCATCCGCGTTCTAGTAACACTTTCGCTTGGCGATCTGCAAAGGTATGAAGATGCTCATCCTCTCTCTCTCTCTCTCTATCTATCTATCTATCTATCTCTCTCTCTCTATCTCTTGTTGCTAGAATCTCCTAGATTGATCTTGGTGATACGTAGAAAATTTTGAATTATCGTTACATTCCCCAACATTTGGTTTGCCCATTAACAAGCACGATGGGAGGCTCGAAGGAGAAGGTCACTCCAGCGGTCGCAGGGAACTACACGTGGCATACTCAAATTGACGCAACGACTTTGATAGAGCAAACTTGGTAGTGCTACAACACCTAGACGGGGTAGATCCTTTCGTGGCACTGCACAAAGAAATTATTGCAAAGAAGTATCATGACAGGGGGGTATGCAGCACGGACGCCGAAGTTACTAGAGAGCACAAATCCACTTTCCTGCATTGGATCAAAGAGCATATTATTGCTAATCCCTCAGAAGAGGGCTCTAAGGACGGTTTGCTCATATACGCCTTAGCACATGGCCCCTCTCCCAACCTCGTCACCTATCAGGCATACGATATCAACAGATACACGTTCTACACGGAGCCCAAAGATATGGACAATGATGATCAGAACTCAGGGGTGACGATGTAATGCATGACCGGCAGCGACAACAATGCAACTGAGAGATTTTACGGAAGGGTTGAGGAGATCTGGGAGCTTGATTACTCTGGACTGCACAACGCGATGATTTTCTGTGTCAGATGGGCTAAGAATGTCAAAAGCGAAAACCGGTATTTCACTACCATGACTATACCTGACGCCAAGAGCGCTACTATGAATGCTATCGCAAAAAACGAGCCATGGGTACACGCTAAGCACGTGACACAATGCTTCTTCATAACCAACCCATTCAATCTCAGTCGTGTTGTCGTGAGGAGAGGCAAAAGGAACATCATTGGAATGGATGGAGTCGCCAACGAGGAAGACTACGACCAGTATGGCAACCCAATGAGGGAAGATGATGATGACGATGAAGTATATGTCAAAATAAGAATCAATACTACATTACCTAAGAAAGATCGTACTCCATGGAAAAGGAAAAGTCACAATGAGGGGCTCAATTATTCTTCAACGAACAAGAAGGGAAAGAAGCTCACTCAAAAAGGAAAACGTCAATGATGAGGAACGGTACGTTATCGATCAAATGATGTAATATATATGTTCCTATTTTATGTACACACTTAGCCATTATGCATTGGTCAAATGATGTAATATATATGTTCCTATTTTGTATACATTGTATCACCTTCTCTTCGTTCACTGCTCTTGGAAAAAAGTAAAAGAACAGAAAAGAAAAGGGAGAGAAAATAAAGGAAAAGAAAATAGAAGAAACAAACAGGAAAACTGCTACATGTACTGGCTATAGCAGTAGAGCTTTCTGCACAAAAACGCACTAGCTATCTGTAATAGCAGTAGCGTGTTCTGAGAAAAATGCTACAGCTATCTATAATAGCAGTAGCACGGTCTGTGCAAAAGCGCTATAGCTAACTTAGCTATAGCGCATTTGTCCGGAACACGCTACTGCTACCTCGACTTAACCCCCCAAATCCTCACTCTCTCTGCTTCTTCCCACCTCTGCTTTTCCCCCATATCCCCACTCACTCTTCCCCTGTGTCATCGCCGCCGGAGCCCTGCCCTCGTCGCTCCCCTGCGCTCGCCCCCGACCCCGGTGCTCGCCCCCGTCCCGGCGCTCGCCCCCGACCCTGGCGCTCGCCCCCGTCCCCGCACTCACCCCCGACCCCGGCGCTCGCCCCCGTCTCCCGCGACCCCGGCGACCCTCGGTGTCGTGCCGTCTCCGCCGACCCGCCTCGCCTCGCTGCTGTGTTGTCTCCCCCAACCCCATCTCTCTCTATGCCTGTTGTAAGCCCTCTCCCCTCCCCTCTTCTCTGCTATTTAGTGCTAGTTAGTATGAAATAGTGTGAACCCTAGGCTATTTTTTAGTGTAAGAAAAAACAGAATTTATTATATAGGTTTCTTGCATTTTTTAGCTAAAGCAATTGTTGTTATTTAAATTTTATAGTGCTAGTTGGTTAATTAGAATTAGTATGAAACCTAGGACAGATTAATTAATGCAATTGTAGCTATTGAAATTTTTTAGTTAAAGCAATTGTTGCTATTTAAAAAAATAGAATCTGAAGTGGACAGATTAGTTCTAAATTTTAAGAAAACATGACTTCTTGCATTTTTCTTCAAGTTCTATATTTTTATTCCTTTTATATGCAAATTTGAAGTGGACATGTGATATGTGGACGCGTGATATGTGGACATGTGATTTGGACACACCATATTTGGAATTTGGACATGTCATTTGGACATGTGATGTGCAGGGTAAATGATCCGAGTGGCCTATGTTTGGCCAGAATGTTGATTCATTTCCATTCCGGTGAATTTCAAGCGCTCAATGTGTCCACTTTTTAGCAAAGGTCATGCCGAAATTTTCCGTGAATTTTGGCATGACTTGTGCTAGAAAGTAGGCATTTCGAGTGTCGGGAGTTGCTGGGAACGGAATTCGGGCAAACGTAGATATTTTTTATGTCATTTCTCATATATTTTTTATAGTTTTAGATATAAATGAGGAGACTTAATCATAGGAAACATGTCGAACAACGAAGAAATCGGGCCTTGTGACCAAAATGTAGAGCAGATGGATTATGAGGGTGAACAAGAGTACCTCAACTTTTTGTCTGCTAAGCACAGTCAAGGTTTGTAGGTCGGCCTCGATGATGGTACTAACGCTGACATCGACACCGACGGCGCTGACACCGATGGAGGCACCGAGACGAGTGGGGCAGATACCAGTGCGATGCCGCTACCGGAGAGAAGAAGCAAAAGAAGCAGAGGATACGAAAACCTAACAAACTCCACATTGGACGACTGGTGATCACAAAGATGACACCTGGCAAGTTTGATCCATTAGAGCCGGAAGAACCTCGCAAGTGCTATGGGAACCAAGTAGGATGCATCCTAGGGGAATGCACGAGCATCAACGATGATGACTTAAGGAGTAAAGAACATTTGAGGCAATTGCTCCTGACGAAATTGCACAAGAGATTCAAGTTCCCCCACCGGGATGATAACATAGAACAACCGTGGGATGATCCAAAGATGAAAAAGATTAACAATCACGCCATGGGCATGTTTAGCAATGATTTGGCCTCTTGGAAAGGGAGGGTGAAACGAGCAATTGAGGCTGAGGAACCACTGTCCAAGATTCTGGAGGAAAATCTGACACTTACGGAAGAGTAGTTCGAAAAGTTCAAGGACACTTGCGCTACTGAGGCAGCCAAGGCTAAGGCTGCGAAATTCAAGAGCCTTCAGTATAGGAACACGGGGAAGCATTGCCTTGGAAGCCATGTCTACCTTGGCAAAAGGCCCATATGGGATAAGGAGGACGCGGAACGTGAAGCCGTGGGTCTCCCAGACCCCTTCGCGAAGTTCACCAACCCCTTGGAGTGTGACTTCATCAGGGCCCATTACAAGTGGGACAAGAAAAAGAAGGTTTTTTACACAGATGAGATCACAAGGAGATTGATTAGATTACTAATAATTATTCTTTTACCACCTTACATTTAGCTCCTGATCAAGTCCACTACACATTCGTAAACGGTTCACGTTCCTTCTAGAGCAGAAGCAACACCAGCTTGCAGCCGAAACCCCTACTTCACCGATGAGGCCCAAGTGGGACACCCCTCTCAACCAGGCCTTGAATGAACTTAAGGGACTCCCTTTTGGCCAGCAACCGCAATATGGACGTGTGCATGACGCGGGAGACGACGCCACGTGGAAGGTGTTCTACAACAAGGTCCCGGAGGCCAAGATGCAGAAAAAGAAGTTTAGTCAGACGGACATCAACAAGAAGGTGAATCTTGCGGTCGAGAAAAAAGCAGCTAAGGACGCGCAAAAAGCAGTCGAGGAGAAACATGATTTGCTAAAGCAGGCAGTAGATGCCGCTGTAAATGCCTGCAGAAATGATTTCGCTACTAACTTGGTCCTGGCTATCATCAACTGGACGAAGGAAAATCCAGACAAGACGGTCCATGATTTCCCCATGCCCAGTTTTGTCGGGAGCAACTCGGTGAACAACACCACCGCACCATCACCTGCTCACGCAACCGGGCATGCTCTCGCACCCGCACCCGCTCATAGCAGCCCGTCCTCAGTCTCTGGCGTACTAGGCGGGCCTTCGTCTTTGGTTGAGCTCGACGCCCTCACGGTAGTTACATGTCGCACCAACATATATATCTATAATATTCCATTTTCGTTGCCTTTCGGATGTTTTACGCTGCAAACATGTGTTTGCAGGCCGACGAAACCCCGTGCACCATACTCTACTTGATCAAAGGCCAGAAGGTGGACGTGGGAAAGGGGGTGATAATGAAGCCCTTGCAACTCACGTTCCACAACCATCCGATGCCCGTTGGGCACTTCAGGGTTAACTTGTCCAGTGTGAAATCGGGGCATGAGGATTTGCCTCCTCCATTACAGCTAGGGGGAGAGGGCGACGAGACCCCGCTGCGGATTGGAAGCTGCAAGGGTTGGGTGCTGCTATGACCGAAGAATCTTCTTCGTCTAGAGCCGACCGAGAGCACACCAATAACCACACATCAACAAGCATGTATGAAGACCACCACCCCGCCTACGCAATTACCAGCTCTTATAGTGTCCGGTGAGAGCGGCGGACGACGTGATGAAGGGGGTCCAATAGTGGCTGATGTAATCGGCCCCGTAGAACAAAGAATGGATGATGAGATGGAGGAGACTGAGGATCCAATGGGTTTCCTCAATACATGCGCCTATGATGGTGACTTAGATATGATGAGTCAGCTGGGGCAGGAACGTCCTAGCAGGGATTTCAAGAAGTCTCTCTTCCTGAAATCCTCACTAGACACGCCTAAAGATGCCGCCTCAACACAAGCTCAACACTACTGGAATTAGCAGATTTGCTGTCTGCCGACTCTTTGACGTCAGCTAGCGGATGACAAAGAAAGGCTTTGCCATCAGCCACCAGAAAACAGATAGCAAAGAGGCAGCGGACGGCAATGGAAGACGGCAAAGAGGGTGGGTGGCGGGCTTACGCGGACGACCTAACGGCCATTTTCTTTGCCATCTGCTGGCTGATGGCAAATAAAATGGTCCTTAGGTCGTCCATTTCCCCCCGGCCCCACCCCACTAGGTACGCTCTTTGCCGACTGCTAGCAGACGGCAAAGAACTATGACCTACTAGCAGAAAAGGGGTCGCGCCCGTGCCCCCACCCCTCTCTCTCTCGATCTCCTCCTTCACCACCCGCGACGCTGCCCTCGACTGCCGCTCTGCCCCGCCACCTCGCCCTGCCACCCCGTACCATCACCCCACCGCCCCGCCGCCCTGCCCCATAGCCCCACCACCCCGCCGCCCCATCACCACACCGGCCCGCTGCCACGCTGCCCCGGCCCGGTGCCCCTCCCCATCTCCCCACCGCCCTATCCCGGCTCACCGTCCCATCCTCGCCGCCCCGCCTCGGCTTGCCGCACCACCCCCGCTGCGGCGCCCGACCGGCCCCGGCTCGCCGCCCCACCCCGCACCACCCTCTGGCTCGCTGCCCCGCCCCCGCCGCCTCGGCGCCTGTCGCCTCCTCCACCACCGCTGAGCCAAGGTGATTTTGTTCTACTGTTTTTTGTGTTTAGGTTTAGGTTATAGTGGTAGGATTAGGTTACTGCCAGATTTAGGTTTAGATAATTAGAAGAAGAAGAAAAATGAAAAAAAGAAGAATAAGTAGAAGAAGAGGAAAAGGGGAAAAGGAAGAGGGTTGCCGAGGGGATAGATGGTGGAGCCAGTGGGTCCTACCTATCCCGACTGCCATACCAAGAACGCCCGGTCCGAGTGCTGACCCGTCGACCGCGCGTCGCCGTACCTGAGGAAAAAACAGAAAGAAGAAGAAGAAGAAGAAGAAGAAGAAGAAGAAGAAAATAACACCCCGACCCACACCCCGACACTACATCCACGTCCCACAAGTGACGCCGATGTCCGACGTCCCAAAGCAACTATTCTCAGCGTCGATGGCGGTCGAACACCATTGCGAATTAGGTGGTTAATTAGGAGGTTCCTCGGTGTCAATGGAACCCTAAATAGCAAGTATCATCAGTGCGAGGTACATGTGGCCGTTGGTGTCGAATACTACATCCACGTCCCACAAGTGACATAGGGGCCCTACGTCCAGCAGCAATAGTTCTCGGCGTCGATGGCAGTCGAACACCACTGTAAATTTGTCTGGCAACCTCAGAGATGACGATTGAAAGCTAAATGTTGAAACTTGAAACACCCAAACTAACTCAAGTCGGTTTGGTTGTTTGAAATTTCAAAACTTGGCTTTAATCCTCATCGCAGAGGCTGCCAGACAAATTCGCCAAGGTGTTTGACCGTCATCGGCCACCAGAACTATTGTTGCGGGACGTTGGGCGCCGGCTTCACTTGTGGGATGTGGATCTAGTGTTCAACGTCGACCGCCTCTTGTAACTTGCATCGATGGTAGTTGCTATTTTGTTTACCCGGGGACGAGCGGGTTAGGGGGTTCCTCGGTGTCGATGGTACCATAAATAGCAAGTATCGTCAGTGCGAGGTACATGTGGTCGTCGGTGTCGAATACTTGCTATGTTACTTATCTTTCGATTTAAATGTGCAGTTATTTCATCGCTGCGAGGGTCTAGTGTTCGAGGAGCTCCGCCCATGCGTTCGATGGTGAGCACAAATGACATCTCCTCCTCCCCCCTTCATTTGCTATGTTTCAGTCTTCGTGTCGATGAAACTTGCTAGCTCTAGGTGTCAATCATCAGTATGCGCAGCCACTATGCGTCTCCCATTCGAAAGGGTTACATCTATAAATATGCATGCATTTGCATATTTATAATGTGATTCTTTCGAATTGTCCAATGTTATCCATGGACAGCCCGAGTATGTGTAGATTGGGTTTGTTTTCCCATATGCTCTGCTCCGGATCCAATGCAGAATTTTGTCAGTGCCTCCCTATTGTTCTCCGGGTACACATCCTCTCTGCTTATTGCCGAGACGTGTATTAGGAGAAGAACAGGGAGGTGCTACCGAAATTTTGCGTCGGATCCGGAGCAGAGCATGGGAAAACAAACCCAATCTACACATACTCGGGTGGGATTAGGACCTATCTTTACCTATTAGTGTGTAGGTTGCATGGACGTAATAAAACTGACAAACTCCATTAACTGATGGATATGGTTTGCTTAATTATGTATATATTTCTTGTGTGTCCAGCAGGAAGTCAATATGAGTGATCGTGCATGGATGTACACCGGTTACACTAGTTAGAAAGTTTGGACATAGGAATGGTTAACAAAACCAAAGGGTTTGTTAGAGCCGCATTTGCAAATGGCCAGGAACTAAGCTGGTGCCCTTGTGCCCGGTGCGACAACTATAAAAAGTGGGACGAGCTTGAAATGAGTAAAGACCTGCAGAAGTTTGGTTTTACGCCTGATTACATGGTCTAGACATTACATGGTGAGTCTGCCCAACGTGCCAGAGCCGAGGTGGTTCATCGTCGCACCGACGAGCATGGTACCGGGACCGCAGACATGGTGCAAGACTTTGACGATGCTCGGGACTCGGACGAGGAGATGGAGGAATCTACAAAGGCCTTCACTGAAATGTTGGAGTCCTCAAAATGTCCTCTCCACGAGCACACTGAGCTTTGTCAGCTAGATGCCATCTCACAAATAATGGCTTTGAAGGCTCAATTCAATTTGGGCAGAGAATGCTACGACGCAATGATGACAGTATTCAGATGATTTCTACCCAAAGGCCATGTGCTACCTCCAAACATGTACCAGTCAGACAAAATCCTCCGTGCTCTTAAGATGCCCTATGAGAAGATACATGCCTATGAGAAAGGATGTGTCTTATTTAGGCTTCAGTATGAGGACTTGAACTATTGTCCCATTTGCAATTCGCCCAGGTATGTTGTGGTAGACAACAGTATGGGTGAGAAGACGCATGCCAAAATACTCGTTAATGTTCTTCGGTATATGCCAATCGTACCAAGACTTCAACGTCTTTTCATGGTCGAAGAGACGGCCAGACAGATGACATGGCACAAAATGGGCAAAAGAATCAAACTAGATGCAGATGGGAATGTGATGATGGTGCACACATCGGATGGTGAAGCGTGGAAGCGCTTCGATGCATTACATAAGAAAAAAGGCAGATCCAAGGCATCCTCGAGTCGCCGTCAGCATAGATGGGTTCAGTGTGTTTGGTCAGATGGCAGCCCCATACAGCTGTTGGCCCGTGTTTGACATTCCACTCAATCTCCCCCCCCCCACCCCCGGCAGATTATGCAAAGAAAGAACATTTTCCTGACGTTGATAATTCCAGGGCCCAACTACCGGGGAAGAATATGAATGTGTACATGCAGCCCTTAAGGATGAATTGCAAGAAGCTTGGGACAATGGGTTCAAGACATACGACGCCTTTAGCAAAGAGAACTTCATAATGCGTGCCTGATACATGTACTCGACGCATGACTTGCCAACGTACGCGCTATTCATTAGCTGGTGTGTGCATGGAAGGTTCTCGTGCCCCACATGCAAGGGAGCTCTTGAGTTTCTTGGCTGACGGCAGGGCACAAGTATAGTTGCTTCGACTTGCATATGCCGTTTCTACATCCTCGCCATAAGTTCAGGAAAGACAAGAAGAACTTCATCAAAGGTAGAGTTGTCAAACACTCTGCACCACCTGCGTTGATAGGCCAACAGACCCTAGATCAGTTAAACACGCTTGAGCCAAATCCAGAGCATCCAGTGTATTTCAAGGGGTATAATAAGGAACACGCCTGGACTCACAAGACATGCTTCTGGGATCTGTCTTACTTCAAAGACCTCCTTTTCCCACACAACATCGACGTGATGCACACTAAAAAGGATATCGCCGAAGCCATTTTTGGTACATTGTTTGGCATAGAGGGGAAATCAAAGGATAATACTAAGGCTAGAGACGATCAAGAGGAGCTATGCGATAGACCGTTACAAAACATGCAAGAACCAAAAGGAAAGCGGAACTGGACGAAGCCAAAGGCATGGTTCAATCTTGGAAGGCTAGCTATGAAGGAAATTACTTTGTGGGTGAAAATGCAGTTGATGTTCCCCATGGGTATGCAATAAATCTAAAGAGGGGAGCGAGTCTTGAAAAATTGAAAATATTTGATCTAAAAAGTCATGATTGGCACATATGGATTGAGCGGATAATGTCGGTGATGTTGCATGGCTTCATCCCTGAGGATGAATGGCTAGTACTGCCAGAGCTGAGCTATTTCTTCCGTGTTCTTTGTGCGAAAGAACTATCGCCTGGCCTCCTAGAAGAAATGGAACAGTTGGCGCCGGAGTTGATCTCCAAGTTAGAGATGATCTTTCCGCCAAGCTTCTTTAATCCAATGCAACACTTGATTTTGCGTCTCTCGACCGAGGCACGATTGGGGGGGGGGGGCGTGCAAAATCGCTGGTGCTACTCAACTGAGAGGATGCATAAGACGCTTTGAGCAAAATGTAAAAAATAAACGTAGAATAGAAGCATCGATGGCCGAGGCATTCATCACTGAGGAGGAGACAAGCTTCATGACAGCACACTACGAGGCCAAAAATCGTCATTTGCATAATCCGAAGCCTCGGTACAATGCTGACGACCCTAAAAAGGGTCAATCCAACCTCAGCCTATTCAAAGGGAATCTCGCACCAGCCAGTGGTTGGAAACCAGTATCGTTGGATGTTGAAGAATGGCAGACCATTTCGTTGTATCTCTTTAACAACCTAACAGAAGTGCGGTTGTACATCGAGTAAGATCTCGGTACATTGTTTCGCAACTTCAAATTCCTTTGAACTGCTCTTATTCCTAGATATTTGATGCAGTCGATACGTCGCCATATTCTCGTATGGAGCGGTGATCCAAAGGGATTCCGTCGAAGAGAATGAGCTTCTGGCAAAGCAAGGAGACGAATATCCCGGTTTCATCTCTTGGTTCAAAAAAATGGTAATTTCCATTAGACCCTTTCATTTCTTTGGCTAATTTGCGACTAATGCAACAATCCTTTCGTATTAAACTTGTAGGCTAATCCAGAGATGATGGATGCCGAATTGAGACAAGTAGCTAATGGTTTTGACTATAAAGTCCGTTCATTTGACAATTACGACATCAATGGGTATCACTTTCATACCTATGGCAAAGAGCTATCTATGGCCGACCGAAAGTCTATAAATTGTTGTGTCTCTGCTATCGGCGAAGGAGGTATTGAGTATTATGGAAGAGTTGAAGCAATTTATGAACTTCAATTCTATGGTGAAAACCCACCAAACATCATAGTCTTCAGATGTTATTGGTTCCAGCCGAGGGAGACTAGAAGGACTCATGTGAAGGAAATATGCCCTAGAGGCAATAATAAAGTTATTATTTATTTCCTTATATCATGATAAATGTTTATTATTCATGCTAGAATTGTATTAACCGGAAACATAATTCATGTGTGAATACATAGACAAACATAGTGTCACTAGTATGCCTCTACTTGACTAGCTCGTTTATCAAAGATGGTTATGTTTCCTAGCCATGGACAAAAGAGTTGTCATTTGATTAACGAGATCACATCATTAGGAGAATGATGTGATTGACTTGACCCATTCCGTTAGCTTAGCACTTGATCGTTTAGTATGTTGCTATTGCTTTCTTCATGACTTATACATGTTCCTATGCCTTTGAGATTATGCAACTCCCGTTAAACGGAGGAACACTTTGTGTGCTACCAAACGTCACAACGTAACTGGGTGATTATAAAGGTGCTCCACAGGTGTCTCCGAAGGTACTTGTTGGGTTGGCGTATTTCGAGATTAGGATTTGTCACTCCGATTGTCGGAGAGGTATCTTTGGGCCCTCTCGGTAATACACATCACTATAAGCCTTGCAAGCAATGTGACTAATGAGTTAGTTGCGAGATGATGTATTAATTAACGAGTAAAGAGACTTGCCAGTAACGAGATTGAACTAGGTATTGAGATACCGACGATCAAATCTCGGGCAAGTAACATACCGATGACAAAGGGAACAACGTATGTTGTTATGCGGTTTGACCGATAAAGATCTTCGTAGAATATGTGGGAGCCAATATGAGCATCCAGGTTCCGCTATTGGTTATTGACCGGAGACGTGTCTCGGTCATGTCTACATTGTTCTCGAACCCGTAGGGTCCGCATGCTTAAGGTTTCGATGACAGTTATATTATGAGTTTATGAGTTTTGATGTACCGAAGGAGTTCGGAGTCCCGGATGAGATCGGGAATATGACGAGGAGTCTCAAGATGGTCGAGACGTAAAAATCGATATATTGGACGACTATATTCGGACTTCGGAATGGTTCCAAGTGATTCGGGTATTTATCGGAGTACCGGAGAGTTACGGGAATTCGCCGAGGAGAAGTATTGGGCCTTATTGGGCCATACGGGAAAGAGAGAGGGGCTGCCTAGGGCAGGCCACGCGCCCCCCCAAGGCCTAGTCCGAATTGGACTAGGGGGAGGGGCTGCGCCCCCTCCTTCCTTCCCTTCCCTCGCCCCCTTCCTTGTCTCCTACTCCTACTACTTGGAAGGGGGGAATCCTACTCCCGATGGGAGTAGGACTCCTCCAGGGCGCGCCATAGGGGCAGGCCCTCTCCCCCTCCTCTCCTCCTTTATATACGGAGGAGGGGGGCACCTCTAGGATGACAACAATTGATCATTGATCTCTTAGCCATGTGCGGTGCCCCCCTCCACCATAATCCACCTCGATAATATCATAGCGGTGCTTAGGAGAAGCCCTGTGACGGTAGAACATCAAGATCGTCACCACGCCGTCGTGCTGACGGAACTCTCTCTCGACACTCGGCTGGATCGGAGTTCGAGGGACGTCATCGAGCTGAACTTGTGCTAGAACTCGGAGGTGTCGTAGTTTCGGTGCTTGATCGGTCGGGCTGTGAAGACGTATGACTACATCAACCGTGTTGTTCTAACGCTTCCGCTTTCGGTCTATGAGGGTACGTGGACACACTCTCCCCTCTCGTTGCTATGCATCACCATGATCTTGCGTGTGTGTAGGAAAATTTTGAAATTACTACGTTCCCCAACAGTGGCATCCGAGCTTGGGTTTTATGCGTTGATGTTATATGCACGAGTAGAACACAAGTGAGTTGTGGGCGATACAAGTCACACTGCTTACCAGCATGTCATACTTTGGTTCGGCGGTATTGTTGGATGAAGCGGCCGGGACCGACATTACGCGTACGCTTACAAGAGACTGGTTCTACCGACGTGCTTTGCACACAGGTGGCTGGCGGGTGTCAGTTTTTCCAATTTTAGTTGAACCGAGTGTGGCTACGCCCGGTCCTTGAGAAGGTTAAAACAGCACTAACTTGACGAACTATCGCTGTGGTTTTGATGCGTAGGTAAGAACGGTTCTTGCTTAGCCCGTAGCAGCCACGTAAAACTTCCAACAACAAAGTAGTGGACGTCTAACTTGTTTTTGTAGGGCATGTTGTGATGTGATATGGTCAAGACGTGATGAGATATAAGTTGTTGTATGAGATGATCATGTTTTGTTATCGGCAACTGGCAGAAGCCCTATGGTTGTCTCTTTGTTGCATAAGATGCAAGTGCCAAATACTTGCTTTACTTTATCGCTATGCGATAGCAATAGTTGCAAGAGCAATAGCTGGCGAGACGACCATGTGATGACACATTGATATAGATCAAGATGATGGAGATCATGGTGTTGTGCCGGTGACAATATAGATCATGACAGTACTTTGGAGATGGAGATCAAAGGCGCAAGATGATCATGGCCATATCATGTCACATATATTTTGATTGCATATGATGTTTATGTTTTATACATCTTATTTTTCTTAGTTCGATGATAGCTTTATAAGATGATCTCTCACTAATTATCAAGAAGTGTTCTCCCTGAGTATGCACCGTTGCGAAAATTCTTCGTGATGAGACACCACATGATGATCGGGTGTGATAGGCTCTACGTTCAAATACAACGGGTGCAAAACAGTTGCACAAGCGGAATACTCAGGTTAAACTTGACGAGCCTAGCATATACAGATATGGCCTCGGAACACGGAGACCGAAAGGTCGAACGTGAATCATATAGTAGATATGATCAACATAGTGATGTTCACCATTGAAAACTACTCCATCTCACGTGATGATCGGACATGGTTTAGTTGATTTGGATCACGTGATCGCTTAGATGACTAGAGGGATGTCTATCTAAGTGGGAGTTCTTAAAGTAATATGATTAATTGAACTTAAATTTATCATGTAGTACCTAATAGTATTTTGCAGATTATGTTGTAGATCAATAGCTCGCGTTGTTGCTTCCCTATGTTTTTGCTTCCCTATGTTTTTATATGTGTTCCAAGAGAAAACTATGTTGAAAGATGATAGTAGCAATGATACGGACTTGGTTCGTGTTCTGAGGTTTATCCTCATTGTTGCATAGAAGAATTATGTCCTTGATGCACCGCTAGGTGACAAACCTATTGCAGGAGCAGATGCAGATGTTATGAACGTTTGGCTAGCTCAATATGATGACTACTTGATAGTTTTGTGCACCATGCTTTATGGCTTAGAACCGGGACTACAAAAACATTTTGAAATGTCACGGAACATATGAGATGTTCCATGAGATGAAATTGATATTTCAGACTCATGCCCGTGTCAAGAGGTATGAGACCTCTGACAAATACTTCGCCTAAAAGATGGAGGAGAATTGCTCAACTATTGAGCAAGTGCTTAGATTGTCTGAGTACTACAATCGCTTGAATCAAGTGGGAGTTAATCTTCCAGATAAGATAGTGATTGGCAGAGTTCTCTAGTCAACATCACCAAGTTAGTAGAACTTCGTGATGAACTATAAATGCAAGGGATGACGAAAACGATTCCCGAGCTCTTCATGATGCTGAAAAATCGATGAAGGTAGAAATCAAGAAAAGAGCATCAAGTGTTGATGATTGACAAGACCACTAGTTTCAAGAAAAGGGCAAAGGAAAAGAAAGGGAACTTCAAGTAGAATGGAAAGCAAGTTGTCACTCCCGCGAAGAAGCCCAAAGCTGGACCAAAGCTTGAAACTGGGTGCTTACACTGCAAAGGAAATGGTCACTGAAAGCGGAAATGCCTTGAATATTTGGTGGATAAGAAGGATGGCAAAGTGAACAAGGGTATATTTGATATACAGGTTATTGATATGTACCTTACTAGTGTTTACAGTAGCCCCTGAGTGTTTGATACTTGTTCGGTTGCTAAGATTAGTAACTCGAAACAGGAGTTACAGAATAAACAGAAACTAGTTGAGGGTGAAGTGACGATGTGTATTTGAAGTGGTTCCAAGATTGATATGATCATCATCGCACACTCCCTATACTTTCGGGATTAGTGTTAAACCTAAATAAATGTTATTTGGCATTTGCGTTGAGCATGAATATGATTTGATCATGTTTATTGCAATACAATTATTCATTTAAAGTTACAGAATAATTGTTATTCTATTTACATGAATAAAGCCTTCGATGGTCATACACCCAATGAAAATAGTTTGTTGGATCTCGATCGTAGTGATACACATAATCATAATATTGATGCCAAAAGATGCAAAGTTGATAATGATAGTGCAACTTATTTGTGGCACTGCCGTTTGGGTCATATCGGTGTAAAGCGCATGAAGAAACTCCATGTTGATGGGTTTTTGGAATCACTTGATTATGAATCATTTGATGCTTCCGAACCATGCCTTATGGGCAAGATGACTGAAACTCCGTTCTCCGGAACAATGGAACGAGCTAGTGACTTCTTGGAAATAATACATACCGATGTATGCGGTCCAATGAGTGTTCATGCTCGTGGCGGGTACCGTTATTTTCTGATCTTCACAGGATGATTTGAGCAGATATGAGTATATCTACTTAATGAAACACAAGTCTGAAACATTTGAAAAGTTCAAAGAATTTCAGAGTGAAGTGGAGAATCATCGTAACAAGAAAATTAAGTTTCTACGATCTGATCGTGGAGGAGAATATTTGAGTTACGAGTTTGGTCTTAAATTAAAACAATGTGGAATAGTTTCACAAACTCGTGCCACCTGGAACACCACAGCTTAATGGTGTGTCCAAACGTCATAACCGTACTTTATTGGATATAGTGCAATCTATGATGTCTCTTACCGATTTACCACTATCGTTTTGGGGTTATGCATTAGAGATAGCTGCATTCACTTTAAATAGGGCACCATCAAAATCCGTTGAGACGACGCCTTATGAACTGTGGTTTGGCAAGAAACCAAAGTTGTCATTTCTTAAAGTTTGGGGCTGCGATGCTTATTTGAAAAAGTTTCAACCTAATAAGCTCGAACCCAAATCGGAGAAATGCGTCTTCATAGGATACCCAAAGGAAACTGTTGGGTACACCTTCTATCACAAATCCGAAGGCAAGACATTCGTTGCTAAAGAATGGATCCTTTCTAGAGAACGACTTTCTCTCGAAAGAAGTGAGTGGGAGGAAAGTAGAACTTGATGAGGTAATTGTACCTTCTCCCTTATTGGAAAGTAGTTCATCACAGAAGACAGTTCCAGTGATTCCTACACCAATTAGTGAAGAAGTTAATGATGATGATCATGAAACTTCAGATCAAGTTGCTAACGAACCTCGTAGGTCTTCCAGAATAAGATCCCCACCAGAGTGGTACGGTAATCCTGTTCTGGAAGTCATGCTACTAGACCATGATGAACCTACAAACTATGAGGAAGCGATGATGAGCCCAGATTCCGCGAAATGGCTTGAGGCCATAAAATATGAGATATGATCCATGTATGAGAACAAAGTATGGACTTTGATTGACTTGCTCGATGATCAGCAAGCCATGTTAAATAAATGGATCTTCTATAGGAAGACGGACACTGATATTAGTGTTACTATCTACTAAGCTCGACTTGTTGCGAAAGGTTTTCGACAAGTTTAAGGTGTTGAATACGATGAGATTTTCTCACTCGTATCGATGGTTAAGTCTGTCCGAACCATGTTAGCAATTGTCACATTTTATGAAATCTCGCAAATGGATGTCAAAACTGCATTCCTTAATGGATTTTTTAAAGAAGAGTTGTATATGATGCAACCAGAAGGTTTTGTTAATCCTAAATGTGCTAACAAAATGGGCAAGCTCCAGTGATCCATCAATGGACTGGTGCAAGCATCTCGGAGTTGGAATATATGCTTTGATGAGTTGATCAAAGCATATGGTCTTATACAGACTTTTGGAAAGGCCTATATTTACAAGAAAGTGAGTGGGAGCACTACAGCCTTTCTGATAAGTATATGTGAATGACATATTATTAATTGGAAATGATGTAGAATTTTTTGGAAAGCATAAAGGAGTGTTTGAAAAGAGTCTTTCAAAGAAAGACCTCGGTGAAGCTGCTTACACATTGAGCATCAAGATCTATATAGGTAGATCAAGACGCTTGATAAGTTTTTTCAATGAGTACATACCTTGATAAGATTTTGAAGTAGTTCAAAATGGAATAGTCAAAGAAGGAGTTCTTGCTTGTGTTGCAAGGTGTGAAATTGAGTAAGGCTCAAATCCCGACCACGGCAGAAAATAGAAAGAGAATGAAAAGTCATTCCCTATGCCTCAGTCATAGGTTCTATAAAGTATGCTATGTAGTGTACCAGACCTATTGTATACCTTGCTCTGAGTTTGGCAAAGGAATACAATTTTGATCTAATAGTAGATCACTGGACAACAGTGATGTCTACTACACAACCTTCTTCTTGTAGACATTGTTGGGCCTGCAAGTGCACAAGTTTGTAGGACAGTAGCAAATTTCCCTCAAGTGGATGACCTATGGTTTATCAATCCGTAGGAGGCGTAGGATGAAGATGGTCTCTCTCAAACAACCCTGCAACCAAATAACAAAGAGTCTCTTGTGTCCCCAACACACCCAATACAATGGTAAATTGTATAGGTGCACTAGTTCGGCGAAGAGATGAAGATACAAGTGCAAAATAGATAGTAGATAAAGGTTTTTGTAATCTGAAATAATAAAAACAGCAAGGTAACAAGTGGTAAAAGTGAGCGTAAATGGTATTGCAATGATAGGAAACAAGGCCTAGGGTTCATACTTTCGCTAGTGCAAGTTCTCTCAACAATAATAACATAGATAGATCATATAACAAGCCCTCAACATGCAACAAAGAGTCACTCCAAAGCCACTAATAGCGGAGAACAAATGTAGAGATTATGGTAGGGTACGAAACCACCTCAAAGTTATCCTTTCTGTTCTATCTATTCAAGAGTTCGTAGTAAAATAACATAAAGCTATTCTTTCCGCTCAATCCATCATAGAGTTCATACTAGAATAACACCTTAAGACACAAATCAACCAAAACCCTAATGTCACCGAGATACTCCATTGTCACCTCAAGTATACGTGGGCATGATTATACGATATGCGTCACACAATCTCAGATTCATCCAACCAACATAAAAGTACTGCAAAGAGTGCCCCAAAGCTACTACCGGAGAGTCAAGAACGTGTGCCAACCCCTATGCATAGGTTCCCAATGTCACGAAACCCGCAAGTTGATCACCAAAACATACATCAAGTGGATTGCAAGACATACATCAAGTGTTCTCATAAAAGACTCAAGCCGATAAGATAACTTCAAAGGGGAAACTCAATTCATCACAAGAGAGTAGAGAGGGAGAAACATCATAAGATCCAACTACAATAGCAAAGCTCGGGATACATCAAGATCGTGCCATAGAGGGAACACGAGGGAGAACTAGAGAGAGAGAGAGAGAGAGAGAGAGAGAGATCAAACACATAGCTACTGGTACATACCCTCAGCCCCGAGGGTGAACTACTCCCTCCTCGTCATGGATAGCGCCGGGATGATGAAGAGCCTCCGGTGATGGGATCCCCCTCTGGCAGGGTGCCGGAACAGGGTCCCGATTGGTTTTTGGTGGCTACGGAGGCTTGCGGTGGTGGAACTCCCGATCTAGGTTCTGTTCTGGAAGTTTTTGGGTACGTAGGTATATATGGGTGCAGGAAGTACTTCGGTGGAGCTACGGGGGTCCCACGAGGCAGGGGGGCGCGCCCCCCACCCTCATGAGCACCTCCCGTATCTCCTGACGTGCACTCCAAGTCCATCGGGTGGCTTTCCTTCCAAAAATAACTTCTCTAGTTGATTTCGTTCTGTTTTGACTCCGTCTGATTTTCCTTTTCCTCGAAACACTGAAATAGGCATAAAACAGCAAATCCAGGCTGGGCCTTCGGTTAATAGGTTAGTCCCAAAAATAATATAAAAGTGAATAATAAAGCCCAATAATGCCTAAAACAGTAGATAGAGTAGCATGGAGCAATCAAAAATTATAGATACATTGGAGACGTATCAAGCGGTCAAGAATATCCTTAGTGAGGACTAAGGAGATGTTTCTCGATTATGGAGGTGATAAAAGAGCCCGTCGTAAAGAGTTACATCGGTGCAAGCTTTTACACCGATCCAGATGACTCTAAGTCTCAATCTGGGTACATATTGAAAGTGGGAACAATTAGCTAGAGTAGCTCCGTGCAGAGCATTGTAGACATAGAATATTTGCAAAATACATACGGCTCTGAATGTGATGGACCCGTTGACTAAACTTCTCTCATGAGCAAAACATGATCATAGCTTAGTACTCTTTGGGTGTTAATCACATAGCGATGTGAACTAGATTATTGACTCTAGTAAACCCTATGGGTGTTGATCACATGACGATGTGTACTATGGGTATTAATCACATACAAATGTGAATATTGGTGTTGAACCACATGGTGATGTGAACTAGATTATTGACTCTAGTGCAAGTGGGAGACTGGAGGAAATATGCCCTAGAGGCAATAATAAAGTTATTATTTATTTCCTTATACCATGATAAATGTTTATTATTCATGCTAGAATTGTATTAACCGGAAACATAATACATGTGTGAATACATAGACAAACATAGTGTCACTAGTATGCCTCTACTTGACAAGCTCATTTATCAAAGATGGTTATGTTTCCTAGCCATGGACAAAAGAGTTATCATTTGATTAACGGGATCACATCATTAGGAGAATGATGTGATTGACTTGACCCATTCCGTTAGCTTAGCACTTGATCGTTTAGTATATTGCTATTGCTTTCTTCGTGACTTATACATGTTCATATGACTATGAGATTATGCAACTCCCGTTTACCGAAGGAACACTTTGTGTGATACCAAACGTCACAACGTAACTGGGTGATTATAAAGGTGCTCTACAGGTGTCTCTGAAGGTACTTGTTGGGTTGGCGTATTTCGAGATTAGGATTTGTCACTCCGATTGTCGGAGAGGTATCTCTGGGCCCTCTCGGTAATACACATCACTATAAGCCTTGCAAGCAATGTGACTAATGAGTTAGTTGCGAGATGATGTATTACATAACGAGTAAAGAGACTTGTCGGTAACGAGATTGAACTAGGTATTGAGATACCGACGATCAAATCTCGGGCAAGTAACATAACGATGACAAAGAGAACAACGTATGTTGTTATGCGGTTTGACCGATAAAGACCTTCGTAGAATATGTGGGAGCCAATATGAGCATCCAGGTTCCGCTATTGGTTATTGACCGGAGACGTGTCTCGGTCATATCTACATTGTTCTCGAACCCGTAGGGTCCGCACGCTTAAGGTTTCGATGACAGTTGTATTATGAGTTTATGAGTTTTGATGTACCAAAGGAGTTAGGAGTCCCGGATGAGATTGGGGATATGACGAGGAGTCTCGAAATGGTCGAGACGTAAAGATCGATATATTGGACGACTATATTCGGACTTCAGAAAGGTTCCGAGTGATTCGGGTATTTATCGGAGTACCGGAGAGTTACGGGAATTCGCCGGGAGAAGTATTGGGCCTTATTGGGCAATACGGGAAAGAGAGAGGGGCTGCCTAGGGCATCCCCCCCAGGCCTAGTCCGAATTGGAATAGGGGGAGGGGCTGCGCCCCCTCCTTCCTTCCCTTCCCTCTCCCCCTTCCTTGACTCCTACTCCTACTACTTGGAAGGGGGGAATCCTACTCCCGGTGGGAGTAGGACTCCTCCAGGGCGCTCCATAGGGGCCGGCCCTCTCCTCCTCCTCTCCTCCTTTATATACGGAGGAGGGGCACCTCTAGGATGACAACAATTGATCATTGATCTCTTAGCCGTGTGCGGTGCCCCCCTCCACCAAAATCCATCTCGATAATATCGTAGCGGTGCTTAGGCGAAGCCCTGCGACGGTAGAACATCAAGATCGTCACCACGCCGTCGTGATGACGGAACTCTCTCTCGACACTCGGCTGGATCGGAGTTCGAGGGACGTCATCGAGCTGAACGTGTGCTAGAACTCGGAGGTGCCGTAGTTTCGGTGCTTGATCGGTAGGGCCGTGAAGACGTACGACTACACCAACCGCGTTGTTCTAACGCTTCCGCTTTCGGTCTATGAGGGTACGTGGACACACTCTCCCCTCTCGTTGCTATGCATCACCATGATCTTGCGTGTGCGTAGGAAAATTTTAAAATTACTACGTTTCCCAACATCATGAACATATAGGGCTAGTCGAAATCAAACAAAGCACCCATTTGGATGTTCCCGATGTGTATATTACGGCTCAAATGGGTAATCCAAGTTTTCTATCTACCGTGGGCATGTTAAAGTGATCCAAATCTCAGTGGTTGGGATGTCGTTTATGAAGTGCCGCCACGTGTTAGACCACCTCCCCCCAATGAAGAGGATTATGAACCTCACATTAACCAAGACACATATGACGAAGGAGAATTCTTCCAAGAAACCCGACTTCACCCCTGAGCCGGAACAAGAAGAGCCGGAAGAGGAAGAAGTTACTGCTGCAGATGACTTGTCAATGCTTGAACGATTACGTAAAGGTGGCCTTCCACATGATGATACATTTATTAATGATGATGATGAGCACGTCATTACCGATAGTGATGATGATGATGCATTTATTATTAATGATGATGATGAGCACGTCATTACCGATAGTGATTATTAGGTATTCAAATTTTTATGTTGTACTTGATTTATATAGTTATTTGTATGATTGTATGATTTATATAGTTGGTATGTATAATTTTCTTACTTTGTATGATTGTTTCTTATACATAGTGCCATGGTCTTGATGTCCGTCCCCGTCGGCCCTCGCCCGCTTTATGATTTGGATGTGGTAAGTTCTCTTTCATACCTATTTGTTGCATTTTGCATTTATGAAAATTATGGCCATCAAGTTGACATAGAGATATTTTAATCTAGGAGGTATGTGAACCGGAATTTGAAACTGACCCTCTTGTCGAGAAGTTAAATTTAGTTGAAAAAGAAAATGAGTATTTTAAAGAAAAAATTAAAAGAATTGAAGAAGAGAAGATGACATTGAAGTTGTATGTTGCCGATGTCATCGATTATCACAAGATGAAGATGAATGCAATGCGCTTGAAGATGAATGCAATGCGCCTGAAGCTTAAGAAGATTAGAAAATATGCCATTGATAATGAGGCTTGGTATCATTATGCCGTTGGATCAATTGTTACCTTAGTTGCAATCTTCATCATATTTGCTGTGATGAGGGTAAGTTTTCTCTAATGTTTTGTTTTACAAATGGATACTTAGCTTATTTTCCTCCTAAATGGCATAATTACCTAAGTTAGTTAAAAAAATGAGCTATACTTAGCTTATTCAGTTCATTTATGACATATTTAGCATACTTAGGTAAAAAGGTAAAAAATAGCATGATAATCTTTGTTACCTCCAAAATGATATAGACTTAGCTTATTTTGCTTGAAAATGACATAATAACCTTACTAAGCTCCAAAATGACCTATTTGCCTACCTTAGCTCTAAAATGACCTACACTTAGCATTTTTACCTAGCTTAGCAATAAAATGGCATTTTTACCTACCTTAGTTAGAAGAATAAGAAGATAAAGAAGAGGAGAGGAGAAAAAGAAAGAGAAGAAACAAATCTTCTTCTTCTTCTTCTTCTTCTTCTTCTTCTTCTTCTTCTAACTAGTTTTCTTCTTCTTCTAACTTTCATCTTTCCCAATTTGCAGATTGGCTTTACATGAGGAAGCTTGGATTCATGGAGTGTACTATTCTTCTTGTGCTTCCTTGTTGTTTATGAAAACTTGTTTGGATATGTATGTCTATATGGATATGTTGTTGGAAACTTGTTTCTGGTTATGTATATATGGATATGTTGGACTTTGTTGAACTATGTTGTTGGATTTGATGAAATATGTTGTTGGACATGCTGTTGGATATATTGGATATTTATGCATGTATATCTGTATTTGAAATCATGTCTAATTAATTGGATTTAAAGAAAAACAAGGGATGTATAGCCTCTTTGTCGTCCGCTAGCCGACGGCAAAGAGCTTTGTCGTCCGCTAGCAGAGGGCAAAGAGGACACGTGGCAGTCACTTGTGCAAACTGGGAACACTGGCTGCCTATTTGATCATTTTGCCGTCTGCAAGCGGACGGAAAAGTGACCAAATAGGCCTGGCAAACAGGGACATCTATGCCGTCTGCTGGCAGACGGCATATCTGGCCACGTGGCAGCTTCCCAGTGCTGCCCTAGCTAAGCTCTTTGTCGTCTGTTAGCGGACAGCAAAGAGCTTTGCCTCTTTGTCGTCCGCTGGCAGACGGCAAAGAGAGCCATTAACCCCTAACGGATCTCAACCCACACCACTGTCGTCCGTTGTCTTTGCTGTCTGCTGGCCTCGGATGGCGGACGGCACAATCCTTTGTCGTCTGTTTCTGCAAAGCGGACGACAAAGAAGGCCTTTGCTGGCACGTGTTCAATCGGACAGTTTGCCGTCCGCTGGCTGACGGCAAAGGATTTTACCATCCGGGATCTGTGCCTTTGTCGTGTGCCTAAGGATATCTAACATATGCGGCCCGTGTGCCTGAGGGGAAGTGCTACGTCGACACACGACTCGTGCAGGTGTTCTTCCTGCGGTTTTGTACATATCTTCGAGATGTTTCTGACAAGGCGGCTCGATTTTACAATCGTCCACCTTTATGCGCTACATATGAGCTCCGTCATGAAGAGAGAAGAAGTCTCGCAAATCTGTGTGGCGGATCCGTACTACATGCACGAGTCCTTCTTGAGTCTCGGCGACTTTGAGCGTGAAACTGCTAGGGAGTACCTCCAAAACTTCATGGTACAGAATAAGGACCAGGAAATTGTCCTCCTACCTTATCATCCAAAGTAAGTTAGTTCTGGACAACCCTTTCATACATTTCAATCATTCCTTCTCACTCATATGGAGAATAATTTGAGGTGTATTTTTCTCCGCAGCAACGGGGGCGCCGTCCTTATCGTTCTTTACCCCCGATTCTCCCACGTCGTGTATTTGGACCCTACCAGAAACTACGAGAAGAAGGACTACACTAACATAATGAATATTCTAGATGATGCTCCCCAAGGCTTCAGCATTATGGGTGGCCACGTGCAGATCAGGAAACAAAGGAACAAGAAGATGGGTTTCGCGCATAAAACTAACTTCTGCTGCATCCATGTCCCAAAACCAAGCAAGAAAGATGGATTCTACATCCTCCGTCTCATGATTGAGTTCAGCACAGATCATCAAAAGCTTCGCATCACAAACAGAAACGATGATCATATCCGCAAGTGGGTAGAATCTCATGGAGAAGCGGATTGTAAACTTAGAGATGACTTCTTTCGCATCCAAAGGGACATTGCGACGATCATCATGAAAGAAGTCGTTGATGAGAAGGGGATGTTCCACCATGGCCCTATATCGCGAGCTGACGTCCGAACTCGCATAGGCATGCAACGTCATGACCTCACATCGTTCCAGAAGCTAGGGTCCATCCTCGATGATATGGAAGGATGGAACTTCTAGTGATTTACGATACCGATGATGATTATATGTGTCGGTTGAACTTGTATACTTTCTGTAGCGATGAAACTTTGTGATGTCCACGGTCCCTATCGAACTTGTGTAACGCTACTTTGTTAGTTTGGGTACGATGACCTGTGTACCTCTAGTTAATTAGTTTGTTTACTATATGTTGCATCTAGTTGCTAACCCTTTCTTTTTCGTGTTGCTCTAGTATATTTTGTTGCATATGATTATACATCCTCTTGATGAAGATGCATCTCTAACATGTACCAAGCTTCTTGACGGCGAGGAAGCAGTGCTATGTCGTGTACAAAGGAAAGGTTTCAGGGGTGTACATCGAGTGGCCTGAGTGTCAGGCGCAAGTGAATGGGGTCTCGGGCACCAGCCATAAAGGCTTCAAAAGCAGACAAGAAGCAGAAACTAGTTACTTGAGGTTCACGCTAGCGCGAGAGAGGACTCGTAACCGCCGCCTCATGTACTGCATAGTTCCGCTCTCACTCATAGTGATAGCTCCTCTCGCGTACATCATTGTTTAGATGGATGACGATGTAGTTGCAAGTATTCGAGACTTGTATCACTATTTTCGAAATGATGACGAGAGACCACTTTTTGTTGGATGATAATTATGATGATGACCACCTTGTATCGCTATGTTTATGCTATGATTACATTTGTATGTGTATGATATGCTAGAGATTATTGTATAAAGCTCGAAACAAAATTCAGCAGCACAAAATGTGGAGCAGTTTTTTTTTCAAAAACTAATAACAATAGCACGGGATGTGGCATTAGCAGCAGCGTGCTCTTAGCAGTAGCACTCACAAGGACGATGCAGCTAATATCAGCAACGCGTGTTTCAGACAAACGTTGCTGCTATCCCTTGTTAGCAGTAGCGTTGGTCAGACCGCGTTATTGATAAGTATTAGTTGTACCATCGTATCAGTAGCGCGGCCACCCGCGCTATTGATAAGCATATAACCCGCGCTACTGTTAGGCTTTTCCCTAGTAGTGAGTCTTCGCTAGATGGTTTACAGACTTGGATGCATTTTTTACTTTTGGTGATCTTTGTAATACCGTGACAGTTGATAAATAGATCAAAAAAATTTCTCTAAAAAAAGTGTTTTTTTTTCTTGCAAGAACTCCACGTTCAATTAATGTGTTTAGGGTTTCTTCCTTGGTGGAAGACGGTACGTGTGTCTAAGTGAACCCATTGCCAATGCACTAAACGTCACAGTAATAAGGATATCCTCATGTCTAACTTCGTTTTGTGAGGAAGATCCTGGCACAAATGGCAGAGATCGACGTACCAAAAAAAGGCCATAATAGAGACGCGTCATGCTAAGGATCTTCATTATGCTAGATCCCAGCGGCGTATATGCATCAGGCCGGGGGCGCCGATGATTTATCTTATCCCGGTGGCAGCTCACTCGTTGTTTTCCCCGGCAGCAGGACCATCGCTCGCACAGGTACAGCGTACAGCAACAACCGTTCCCATTACCAAATTTCCGTGTCATGGCTATAGTGGATTGCTACGATGTGCCGCGGTCGACAGTGAAACCACATCAGCTTCTTGTCTCAGCACCAATGATGACTTGGAAAATGGAAACCCGGCCCACTGAAAGTAAGTAAACGCACGCAGAAATGTCCATATGAAATACTAGTAGGAAAGAGAAGAGAAAAACTTATCCAGAAAAAGAGGAAAAAACACGTAGAAAGGGCAGCAACAGTGCGCGCCACCAGCGCGCGCCAGATCGCGTCGTTGCATATAGAGTGAAGTTTGATTTAAACTTGAAGGTTCGATACGGGGAGATGGATCCAATGATCCGACGCGACCGGCGTAGCAGCGCTCGGTGTGGTGGTGGTGTTCGGGTTCGCTGGCCCACTGCCTTTTGGCGGTGATGGGGCGGGAGAGGCTCTGGTTTGGTGGATCGTTCGCCGACTCCTGCCGCCACGTGGGAAATGGGAAAAGGGAAAGACACGCTCGCAGGTTCCTGCCATATCTTTGGCTCGTGTCGGATTTAGTAGCATTCGAATCCAAGGGCCAGCGTACTATATATGCAAGTTTTCCTTTCAAAAAAAATGCAAGGTTTTTCTATGATTTACTAGTATGTATATGCATGTTTAATTCGTTGATTTCGTTGTTATATTCCGGGAAGCAGCAGATGAGTGCATGTACAAGTGTAGTAAGAGTAACTCCAACGGGACGAACCTCCGCTGGCATCCGTTTGAATCGGCGGGGACACAAAAGACGGCCCAACGCGCCGAATCAAACGGACGCTCGTCTGTTTTTTGTCCGCGGGCAACCCATATCCAGCCCATTTTTGAGTCAGATTTGCGTCGGCGCGCGGACATGAGACGGACGCGGCGTGCTCGCCTTCTCCCCCCCCCCCCCCGGGTCCGCTGGTCGGTGGCACATTGCCCCCCCCCCCCAATCCAACAGCAACCCTCGCCCACCTCCTTCGTCACTGGCCGCTGCCGCCCATTTTTCCGGTGACTCTGCCAGCTGTCGGCGCCGCAACATCCGCTCAGCAACGCCGTCACCTCCCACGTCGCCCGCCACCGTCGTCTTGCCGCTGGGGAACCGACTGCTTCCCACCCCCGCTCCACCTCGACACATCCGCGACCGCGACCAAGAAGTCGCCTTGCCGCCCCGGCCAGATCCGCACTGACACGCTCGCCAGACGCCGACAAGGCAGCTAGCTGGTCCGTGTGCGCCGCGACTCCCTTCGTCGACGCCCGCAAGTTGTTCGATAGTTTGGCAAGGTACAAAATGGACTCCATCGACGAGTTCTTTTTTCACAATTTCCTTTGCGACTCTGACGATTCGTCGTCCGATAACGAGGAGTAGATATTGGCTGCCGTGTTGGTCCATCACCACCTCAATAGCCAGCGGCCGTTGTTTTGTGGCTCCATTCACGGGCCACCTTCCAACGTTGAATCGCAACCGAGAGAGCGGGCATCTCCTTCTTTGGAAGGACTACTTTGATACAATAAATCCGTTGTTCAAACATCAAAAATTCTGCCGCCGTTTTCGTATGAGTAGGCATCTTTTCAACCGTATTAGAGAGGGGGTGGTTGGCTACAATGACTATTTCGAGTGCAAAGAGGATGTCGTTGGAAAGATTGGTTTCTCCTCTTATCAGAAATGCACTACCGCAGTCCAAATGCTTGCATACGGAGTGCCAGGTGATCTCATTGACGAGTACGTCCGTACGAGCGAGTCTACATGCCTAGAGTCCATGTATAAGTTCTGCAAGGCTGTTATTCCTGTGTTTGGTCTTGAGTACTTGAGAGAGCCGACTCCTGAAGATACAGCCCGTTTGTTGGCAATGAATGCCAGGAGGGGCTTCCCAGAGATGCTTGGCAGCATAGACTGTATGCACTGGGAGTGAAAGAACTACCCTTCTGCTTGGCAAGGGCAGTATAAGGACCATGTCAGGACTTGCACTATCATACTAGAGGCCGTGGCATCTCAATATCTCTGGATATGGCACTTTTTCTTTGGCATGACCGGATCGCACAATGATATCAACGTGCTTCAGCGCTCACCGGTGTTTGCAAGGTTTGCCGAAGGCAACAGCCCACCAGGAAACTTTACTATCAACGGCCACAACTACGACAAAGGATACTACCTGGGTGGCGGTATCTATTCTCAGTGGACCACTATTGTCAAAACAACCCCCAACCCTGTCGGAGAGAAGAGGAAAAGATTTGCCCAAGAGCAAGAGAGTGCTAGGAAGGATGTCGAGCGTGCCTTTGGTGTTTTGCAATCTCGATGGGGCATCGTTCGGTATCCTGCTAATACCCGGAGCACGCAGAAACTATGGAAGGTGATGACTGCTTGTGTGATCATGCATAATACTCCCTCCGTTCCTTTATATAAGGTGTATTTGTTTTTTGAAAAGTCAAACGAGTGCAAGTTTGACCGAGTTTTTAGAAAAATATATCAACATTCACTATACAAAATTTATATCATTTGATCCATCATGAAAAGTAGTTTCATATTTTATCTACTAGGTTTTGTAACTGTTGTTATTTTATTCTATAATCTTGGTCAAACATTCAAATGGTTGACTTGCACAGAAACCAATACACCTTATATTCTGGAACGGAGGGAGTATGATCGTAGGAGATAAGCACCCGGAACGTCTATACGATCAAGGGTTTCAGTTTTAAGGTGAGAATGTTCAGGGCCAGCCCTAATGTATGGCCCAAGGGACGACGGCCCAGGGCCCAATACATATATAGTATAGGTCAACAAAAAATAGGTAAGAAAAAAATTTATACCAGAAATGAAACGAATATAGCAGTTAGCGAAGCGTCACGTGGTGTGAGTTACAACTGATGCGGGGCATGACTGGCGGCTCCTCATTTCCCTTGTGAAACAAATCAATCGAAGATCTCAAACCTTTCCCTCATCTCTGTCCTCTCGTCGTTCGTCTTCGACTCTTCATCCTCTCGTTCGTCACCGTCGGCCTGCCTATTGCTCGGCGCCTCGGCCGCCGCGCCACTGGTTGTTGCCGCTGCGCGCGCCGCACGGCAGTCCGCAGCCCGGCCATCCGGCATCCGTCAAGGTGGCAGTACATTATACTACGTATATGGGCCGTGAGCGCTGCGCACCTGATCATGTAATACTAACGTACAGGGTAGGTATCCATCCATGTTCCTAATCCATCCCCAAACCCCAATTTCAATAGTTTATTTTATTTTTTATTTAGTATGCACGTAAACTATTCATCCATGATTCATCCTTAAATTTCAGTGTACACGAAGTTTCAAAATTTTAATGTATATTTTTTCTAATTTAATCTTTCACAGTATGTATTCAACCATCCTAATTTTTTGTCAGTCTGTAAATGTTTAGGGTTCCAATCATCCTATGTATAAATTTCTGCGTTGAGAAGGATATCTTGGACAATGTTGGTCTTGATTGTGCCCTAATGACTTTGCATCAACAAATGTCTGAAGAAACAATTTCTGAAGCACTGAAGTATTATTGTTGTTGATGTAATCAGTCAAATTTGGTTCTTATTTTAGATAATCATGTAATGTTAGTTTCATTTTGCTATCTTTTTAGTATTTCTGTCGTAATATGCTAACAATTATTATAGTCAAATCTTAAACTAAAGTTGCGTGGTTAAAAGTTTACGAACGTTTATGTATCACACACACGCATACATATATGTGGCCTTAGAACATAGGAGCCCATGTCATCGAGTTTGCCTAGGGCCTCCCGAAACACAGGGCCGGCCCTGAGAATCTTGTGTCTGAGCATGAAGGAGCGGCAACATTTGAACAGTTCATCTAATTTCATCATGATTTGGTTGAGTATATGTGGGCTCATATTGGCAATCAATAGATGTATTTCTTTGTTCTGCTTGCAAAACTATGTGAGACATTTTTACTTGTATTCAGCTTGTGAAACTATGTTATTTTATTCGATTGAAACTATGTTATTTCACTATATGCTTGAATGCAAAACAATGTAAAAATGAGTAATTTGTTGAAATAGCGTGGCCACGCCGGCAGATATGGGTCGGCGCGTTGAGCGCACTGCCGATTCAAATTTAAAACAGGGCAGACACCGGATGGGCGGTCGATCCAAACGGACAAAATCACTGTCCGTTTGGGTCGGTTCGTTGAAGTTGTGTAATGTATTAATAGCACTATGGCAGAAGATTGTCTTCTCGATCGCAGGTACGTACTCATGCATGCACTGCTTTGAGGATACTAACGTAGTACGTGCGTGCGCGCGTCCAACCGTGCGTAGACAGCCTACTGTGCTCTACCAGAATTTAGCTTTTCATCTGTCGGCACCGGGACAGGACCATGCACGGTCCTGAAGCCAGAGCTAGCTAGATAGCCGGTTAGCCATGACGAGCTTGCACGTGAACAGATAGTTCTCCTAGCACGATCGATCAGCGATCAGGACGGCGGAGGCGTACGTGTCTGTTATAATTCCACATCGTTCCACTAGTACCTAGCTATGCATTGCCAAGCACCGGCAAAAGTCAATTCCAGCTGGAAATGCCTATAGATGCATGAGCATATATCACTGGACTGGAAGTAGCATGCAGAGCTTTCAATGGCGGAAGGCTTTAAGGCCGGTCACAGTGGAGAAGAAGTTAGGAGTAACATCACACACTTCAATACAACTTTGCTTATGTGACATGTATTTAATGAAGAGAGAGGTGCTTGTGGTAACTAGCTAAGTTACTGAAACATCACACACTTCAAGAAACAATGAGTCTATAACCTAATAAATACATTATTGCATGACACTATGAGCATGCTTGGATACGTTTTAGTCCCATGACTAAAAGTAGTGGGACTAAAACTTGCTAGTCTCACCCATGCTTGGATCCAAATACTAAGGCTGGTCATAGTGGGGAGTAACTTAGACTAGTAACATACATATGTTACTAGTCTATGTTACTACCTTCATAGTGGGTAGTGTCATAGGTGTGGTAACATAGTTGCCTTCATTTATTACTTTGTAGACTCATTATGCATTGGAAACCGCTATGTGATGGTAACATATTATGTTACTCTATTTGCCTCTCTCCTCATTAAATACTTGCCACATCATCATTTTTGCTTATGTGGCATCTATGTTACTACCTATGTTACTCCCACTATGACCAGTCTAAAGAGACTAAAATCTAGTTATTGAGCATTTATTATCCTCCAAACCCTCCAATCCAGAACTAAGGAGAGGAATTAAATGAGGAGAGAGAGAGCTAATACATATTTTAATAGATTTCCCATGACTAAAAGATTTTAGCCTCAAGACTAGTCCTAGCCTCTCTTTAGTCAGGGGTGCTTGGAACTTTAGCCTCTAAAAGAGACTATTTTTAGTCAGACTAAAAATAGTCCCTTGTATCCAAGCACCCTCTACATAGATGTTCCTACCCACTATGGAGATAATAACATAGTCTAGGGAAGTGTGAAGTTACTAGCTTATGTTCTTGCCCATTGTGACCAGCCTAAAGCGTGGTGCGTGCTGTTGGCAGTTGCTAGATCTGGTCATGACACAGTAGCTAGCTAGCGTGAATAAATCTGAAGCAATGACAGCACAAGATCGATCACAGTGAAGTGCTTTCCCGGACGAGTTTCGAGACAGACCATGTGTTGCAACAGCAGGCTCTCGCACCTTTGGTGTCAGAATGAGTAGTAGGACTCTCGGCTCAAATTGTCTAATCGAAGCTAGACTGGATGCACGAATGATGGATGAGTTCGCCATCGTGACGGCTAGGTTAAGATATTCCCATTCGTAAACAGGCAGTTCAAATGGTTATTTTGCAAACAAACTGTGTTGTGCGTGGTGAGTTCGACTGCGAGCTACGTCGTTCTACGTATGGATGTACACGTATAAATCAAATTTGCACAGCATCGCTACGCCGAGGAGCACAAACCAAACCATGCACGTACGTACACTTGGCGATCCGTCCACGTCTCCACCGGAGCACGTACCACTCGTTAGCCAGGCCGAATTGAACTCGCCCGGCCCCCGTCCGCTGTGCGCCTGTACCGGCAGGGTACACGGGCGAATGGACGCGATGGTGAAGCAGGATGATTGGCGGGTGATCGTTGTCAGCAGCGTCCCCACGGAGACGGTAGAGGGAGCGACGCGTGGCCGAATTTCGTGTTTTGACCCTTTTAGAAAAAAAATTCAGAATCTGACCTCTGTTTGAATTTTTTTCGAGATTTGACCCTTTTTCCTACCGCCAGGGCCTCTGACGGTAGGGTTAGATAGCCTACCGCCACGGCCCATGGCGATAGGAAACTTATCCACGTCAGCGCGCGGAGACGGCGCCGTCCCCCTCCGTCGCACCCTACCGCCTCAACCCCACTCCCACACCGGCGGTGTCCTTCATGGCGGCGTATCGGAGTTGATGGCATCGTGTCTCTGTCGATCCCTCAGATCGACAGCGTTAGGGTTCATGGATGGTGTTGATGAGGCGGCGACGGTGACTCCATCAGGTGTGTCTCTCCTTCTGCTCTGTCCCCGTTGCTGTGGCGTTGTCTCCGACGTCATGGTGGAGCAGGGAGGTTTTGTCGTTCAGGAATACGCGCAGGCGGTTGTCTACGCAAGTGACAACTGGAAGATGGAGTATCTTATGTTAGGTCTGTGGTCGAAGGCGGGCAGTTCTGGTTTCCTTCTCCGACGTCGTCGTCATGCGAGGGTGTCAGTTCTGAAGTTCGATGGCGTGTCCGGGGACATGTTGCCCTAGTCTGATTCTTTCAACGGCTATGGATTTGCTTTTGGCAAACTACTTTGAAGGTCCGTAAAGCTGCTGATCAGCGATGAAGCCGCGTCGAGCTTGGGCGAAGAGGTGATCTGTATTTTTACCCTTTGGTGGCCGCTTCGGTGGTGTCGAAGGAAAGGGACAGACGCTGGTATTTTGCATAGGATTTTTCTATCTTTTCAGTTATGTATGGTCGGTGCTTACGTGCCTTATAACTTGATCTTTATTCTATATAAATGAGACACGTATTACCATGCAAAAAAAAAATTAAGCTTGTTCCGTGGATCTTGTAGGGAGGGACTATACGAGAGCGGCGTTTTGGCTCCTACGTGCATATGCACCCATTGTCGAAATACACATTTTAAAAAGTTTAAAAATTCGAAACAAAAATTTCATGTGTATATCCGGACATTTTATGTGCGTTCACAAGGTTTCGGTGAAAAACGACGTTTTTTGTGGCTTGTGTAAAAAAGATAAAAAAATGCATCGTGAATAGTTAAAATGAAGCATCAGAAATTGTATTTTTTACACAAGCCACAAAAAACGTCGTTTTTCACTGAAACCTTGTGCACGCACATAAAATGTCCGGATATATACGTGGGATTTTTGTTCCAAATTTTTTAACTTTTTAAAATGTGTATTTTGATAATGTATGCATATGCACCTAGGAGTCAAAGACAATTATCGGGGACTATAGCTACTAGGAGATCGATGTCAGCTACTCCTACCCGTACTCCATCCATTGTTGAGGTGCTGCTATGGAGTTATTAGAGCTGCCCGTGACGGGGCCCGCCTCCGTGTCGCCGCCTGCACCGTGCACCGTCGCGTGGCGCCGTGCGACGGGGAGTTACGCCGTTGCTCCGCTCGTTTCTGCGGTTCTAGCCATGCAAATCATGTCCCCTCACCGCCTCACGGTCTCACCGCGCACGGGGCACTAACACGAGCTTGCACGCAGATCCAGTTAAGCATCCGTCTCAGCCCTCTTCTTGCTGCGTGAATGTTATGAAGAGTACGTACTGCTTGCATGCGGCGTACGTGCTTAAATTTGCAGTGGATCGCCATGAAAGCGTGTATTTACATGCAGCGAGTTTTGTAGTGCTAGTAATATCGATGTACTGTATCTGCATCAGGAGGTACTAATCATCTCACGAACTTGCGCTGATTGCACTCCTGGAATCGAAGCTGGGGGAAGCTTAGCTTTCTCCGGCAAAGCTCTGTCTAGTGAATACTGACACTGTCCTGTGTGTGACACATGCACGCACGCTACCGAAAGAGCAGCCTACAAATTAGAGCCGTGTGCAGAAGCAGCTAGTTAGTTAGCCTGGCAAGTGTAATCAATTCTGGCCGGAGCAGGCCGTCTCTGTACAGAACAAAGGCGCATGCATGTGGCAGCCAGTTACAGCATAATTAGATAGCCACTAACTCTGTAATAAAAGCGAAAGGAATAATCCTAGGTTCCTAAGGCCGTGTTTGGTTCATAAGTCTTAGGATTTTTTTTAGTCCTAACTAAAAAGTCCCTAGTCCCTAAAAAATCCCTCCCTGTTTGTTTTCAGAGACTAAAAAGTCCCTAGTTCCTTTTTAAAGGTTATCAAATGACCATATTGCCCTAGTATATAAAAAAATAACAATCAAACAACACCATGGGGTGGCGGGCCAATGAATGCATGGAGGGGCATTGTTGGGAAAGTCCCAAAAAGTCCTAAAAAACACTCTCCTTGAGAGTCTTCTTCATTTAGTCTCAAATGCCTAGTTTAGTCCCTAAAAAGTCTCTCTCGTTTGATAAAAAATCTTTAAGAGGGACTTTTTCTAATCCTTACATAAAAAAGTCCCTGAAAACAAACACCCCTAAGTAGTAGCAGGACAATTAACAGACATCAGATAACCATCACTGTCAGAACGAAAATAACCAGCGAAACATGTATGAATTAGCTTCCCCTCTCTTTCTCCCTCGTCACCAGACAAACACTGGAAACACGGCGCCTGCGATTGCTTGAATGGCGTCGCGGCTTTGCTTGTACCACTACAGCCGCAATGGCCGGACGGGTGGACGCAAGTCAACACGGCACCGGCCACGAGATCGGGCCGCCGTGCCGGCCGTCGCGTGCCCCTGCACTGCATGCGCCTGAAACGTGTACGTGTCGCCTGACACGTAGCATGCTGCAGGTGCCGCACGGGCACAGCGGAGTACGCTGCCTTGGATCGGCTAAATTTCGTGTTTTGACCTTTTTCCCAGACCTATTCGAGATCTGATCTTAGTTTAATTTTTTTTAAGATCTGACCCTTTTGCTACCGCCAGGGACCATGACGGTAGGGTATAACAGCCAACCGCCAAGGACCCTGACGGTAGGGTTGCATGCTTTATCGCCAAAAACCTCCTAAGTATTGAACACAGTGCATGCTCGTGCCTATCGCCAAGCACCTTGGCGGGAGATTTCTGCCGGCTACCGCCAGCCCGTTTGGCGGTACCGATGTTTCCTACCGCCAAAGTCCTTGGCGGTAGGCTGTTAGACCCTACCGTCATGGACTCTGACGGTAGCAAAAGGGTCAGATCTCGAAATTTTTTCAACTTAGGATCAGATCTCGAATAGGTTTCAGAAAAGGGTCAAAACACGAAATTTAGCCCCTTGGATCGGCTTGTACGTACGTGCGTCATGGGGTGGCAGGCACATATATCACTGCGCCCAAGTATGTGTGCCCACAGGCCTCAGCAGCGCTCTGCTGATCAGCGGCGATCCGAGTCGAGGAGAGAAACGTCAAAGCAGCAGCAGATCGACAGAGTAAGAGCATCTGGTGATATGATTCCGTTCCTTGAAGTTGTTTTTAGGGACAACCCTCCTGAGACCCGAAGCGCGTTGAACTCCCTCCGTCTCCCGATCCCGCTTCCCCGCACCTAGGGTTCCCCCGCCGTCGCTGCCGGCTCCCCCGCGCAGAGCCGCTGCCGCGGCGGCCGTAGCATGCCGGAGCCACCAGCCCCTCCCCCCTCCCGTTCCCCTTCTCCTCCCCCACCCCCTCCACTCCCCCGTACCACCGCGCCGCCTCCCTGAGCGAGGCGGTCGGCGGACCTTCCTCCACGCTTCTCCAGCCCTTCCCCGTGTCCCTCCTTCCTCTCGCCGCCGTCAGCGTACACCGCCAGTCCTCGGCCACGTGGTGCTAGCGGCGGTGGGCATGCCCTTCCCCGCGCTCGGCCCTCCCTTGCTCGGGCGGTGATGGCCGGCGGCGGTGTGCCTCGGTCGGTGTCAGTCCGGCGTCCTGGTGCGGAGGCCGGCGGCGCTTGCCGTGGTGGTGCTGCCTCTTGACGGTGAGGCGGTCCGGTGGTGCTGGCCGGCCGGTGGCACGTCCCCGGCCCAGATCTGGGTCCGTAGGGTCCCTTATGCGTCGTTGCGGGTCGGCTCCGGCGCGACCGCGAAGCTCTCTGTATAGGGAGGTAGGGGAACGACTTGGACTGGGACAGCGACGCCGACGACATGCCAGCTGCTGCGCGGAAGCGGGAGCTGTCCGGGCCTATGGGGCCATGGGCCCGGTAGGCTCCTGCTATGGCGTCCGGTCTGCTATCTTTGTGGACAGTGGAGGTGGGGCCCTCCCGTATGCCGACGGTGCTGCTGCCCTAGTCCTGGCTCCTCTTCTTCGTTGTGCAGACCATCTTCGCGGTGCCGTGGTGAGACAGCGTGTGAAGCTTCGTGTCCGTGTTGGTGCAGGGTGGTGGTCGGTTTGGTGGCGAGCTTCGAAGTGCCTGGGGTAGAGGCTAGGATCGGGAGAAATCCCTGTTGGCTTGGCCGACACCGGCGCGGTGGCGCCTGAGGTGCCGCCGGACCTTCCTGGAGGGCGTCGGGGCTACCCTTCCTCTCTCCTCACTGCGTACCGGGGGAAACCCTTGGCAGCAGCGTCGTCATCGTCGCGTCCCTTCTTGAAGGTGTTGATTGGTACCGGCGCTTCGGAGTCTCGGAGCTTGGTGGGCGATCTCCGGTGGACGCAGCGGTCACGAGGCTTCGCGTTTTTGTCGATCCGCCGTTATCGGCATTTGTTTCTTTTCTTTTTCTCTTTCATTTCTTTTGGGCGTCTTTGTGCTGCTTCCACCCCAGCCCCTATCGTTGGTTGTATCGGATGGTTGCTTTATAATACAAAGCGGGGGAAACCCTTTTTCTTAAGTAAGAGCATCTCCAGCCGCACCCCAATAGGCCCTCTAGACGACTTTTTATGCGTCGGCGCCGAAAAAATGTCCCAGTCACGCCCCCCCAAGACGCCGAATTCCGCCGGTTCGGCCCGTTTTTGGGCCCGGCGATCGCAGGCCGAACCCGGCACACTGGGGCGCTTGGGGGCTCCGGCGCAAGGGAAAAGCACATTTGGGGCCACACTATCAGGCGAAAAGTCAAGCCGACCATCCATATTCACCTCCCCCGCGCTCGGCCACCACCCTGCCGATCCCGGCGCCGACCACCACCAACCGCAGCTAGATAGGCCATTCCCCGCCGGAAAAGAGGAGAGGTTTCGCCGCGGCAGCCTTCTCCACCGCTATCCGGGCGATTTTTCTGGCGTTCCGGCCGCGCAGGGGCAGTACACCGGCCGGTGTGCGCCCAACACGCCTGCAAGGTGTTCGGCGATTTGTCTGCCCGGGGCGGCGATGGACTCGGACGACGAGGAGGCGCTCGCGGCGTTGCTGGAGAAGGAAGCCGAAGCCGACGTCCAGGAGCAGGAGCATCTCATGGTGCTTGCCGCCCTCGCCGGCCTGCTCGGGAGCAATGAAAAGCCACGACAAGGTGGGTCGACGTCGGGGCGGGTGAAAGCAAAGAACTGGCATTGTCTGGAAGGCTACTAGATGCTCTACTCCGGCTACTTCGCCGACGCCCCATTGCACGGCGAGAAAACATTTCGGCGTCGTTATTGGATGAACTTAAAGCTTTTCTTCAGGATTGTGAATTCCATCTGGGAGTTCGACAGCTACTTCAAGTGCAAGAAGGATTGCACCGGCACACTTGGATTCACCTCAATCCAGAAGTGCACGACAGCTATGAGGATGCTTGCATACAGAGCTCCCGGTGATTCACTCGACGACTATGGGTGCATGGTCGAGTCCACGACCATTGAGTGTTTCTACAAGTTCTGCATGGCAGTGGTGGCAGTGTTTGGACCGCAATACTTGCGATCACCCAATGCTGAATACACTGCTTCCTAGCACAAAATGCAGCAAGAGGATTTCATGGGATGCTTGGAAGCATCGACTACATGCATTGGAAATGGAAGAACTGTCCATTTACTTGGCAGGGGTTGTACAAAGGTGCCAAAGGCAGTTGCAGTGTGGTACATGAGGCAGTGGCCACACATGACTCTGGATTTGGCACTCTTTCTTTGGGATGTCAGAAACTCACAATGACATCAACGTCCTGCAGTGCTCCCCTGTCTTTGCCTAGCTTGTTGAAGGTCATTCTCTTCCGGTGAACTTCAAGGTCAATGGATGGCACTACAACAAGGGGTATTACCTAGCTGATGGCATCTATCCGAGATGGTCGGCATTTATGAAGACTATCTCGAACGTTGTGCCAGGAGGCAAGTCCCACTTTGTGAAGGTTAAGGAGGCTTGCAGGAAGGATGTCGAGCGAGCATTTGATGTGCTCCAATCTCGATTTGCTGTTGTCCGGTACCCTGCTCAGACCTGATCGAAAAGATCAAATGTGGGAGATCATGACTTGCTGTGTCATCTTGCACAACATGATCATTGAGAGCGAGCAGGAGGAGCCAGTATTTGACACTGAATCATACTACAGGCAGGGTCCTCTTGCCCAAGTTGATCACCAGCTACCGGCAATCCGGACTGCCTACCTCAATATGCGTCAGGAGATCCGAGACCCACAGGTGCATCAACAACTGCAGCAGGATCTGGTGGAGCACCTATAGAGGATCAAGGGCGACGCCGGGCTCGACGTGTGATGAAATATGAGTTTTTATTTGTTGAACTATATAATTTGTATTGAACTTGTTGAACTATTTGATTTCTATTGATTTCCTGTGATGAACTATGTGATAAAAAAATATGTTAAGAATTGACGCCGAACCATGCCGAATATGGGCCGATTCGCGTTGATATCGGGCCATTTTTCGTCGAAAGTGGGCCAAAAATGAGCCGATATCGGTGCCCGGGGTGACGAATGGGTGCCAACCATCCCAGAGCCGATTATATCGCCGGTTCGTCCCAGGCGGCGATTTTTATGTCTCCTATGGGTGCCAACAGCAGGAGATGCTCTAACTGCCATTTTTTTTTTTGCATGGTAATGCTCTAACTGCCTTGCCGCCGCCCTCCGTGTCCATGTACTGCTACTACATACATAGAGCCGTACGTAGAGAGAAATGAACGGAGGACGTCAAGCCGCCGACTGCGTCGACCTCCGCGGTGCCACTGCCACATCGTGCATTTATGACGAAACCGATCAGGTGGCCCGAATGGCATCGGGGCGGCGCCGTTGCCGCCGGGCAGCGTGTTCCTACGTGAGATGGTCATGATGTGGCTCGACCGACCGACCGACGACTACATCATGCGCCACCCGCGGCAGCGGCATCGATTGTGTGGATGTGATTACCCCCTTCGCCGCCGCCGTCGCGTTCGTGTCCCGAAGTAACCGGGGCAGCGAGGAAGTCGACGGGCTCCCTGCCATGAGCCCGTGACCTTTATTACGAACGCCGATTCACAACGCCGACGGCGACAACATGTCTTGGTCTGCCCTGTAGGCCCTCTTTAATAAGTTTCTTCCGTCAGAAGCTCTCCTTCCTCCTCCCATCTTCTCATAGCCGCGACACTGACCTTGGTTGGACGAATAGATAAAGAGAGCGACTAAACACTTGACCCGGTTGGCGAGTGGTGCGTCAGTCTCTGGCAAAACACGCCTGCCGCAAGTGCCTCCTTGATTTTGACAAAGTGAGAGTGAGACCGGGTGTAGCTATATAGTCTACAGCGACCTGAATTTGACAAAGTGAGAGTCAGCACACGGTCTGAAGATCTCTGCACCTTTTGTGGAGATTGGATTTGGACAATGAAATGGGCCAACCATCCATCCTTTTTCTAGAAACACATGTAACTTTATTGACACACATAACAATTATAGGTACACTGATTTGGACCTATGACCCAAGAAAATACGAAGTAACTCCTATGATTAAGAATTAAAATGGAATCTCTTGTAAATACCTTTTTCGCTGTATTAAGCTCTTCTCGAAGAAATACTTCAGAATACTTCAGCGACTTCGATAAAGACGCTGCAATTAGACTGGAGCAACGATGTTGTCACTCTTTCACCCGCACGAACATTATCAATAATGATTTCGAAAACGCCTTGAGTTGCCCATCTAAAAAGAAGGAAAGCCTTAATTGATGAACATCCTTGGGCGGGGGTGATGCCTTAGAAGTGCAGGCCGTCGAATCACTATATATTCATCATAGTGTTGAAATATTTCACCTCCACAAAGAATCAAACCAACAAAAAAAGCTTGACACAACATTATAAACTCATCATAGCCGAATAATCAAATCTGCAAGGACAGAAAACTCTCTAACCTCATGGCACTGCTAAAAAACGAGAGATATTTATTCTCACATAACTATGATGATCACTAGGCGTTAATGAAGAACATAGAGGTGTTGAAGATTTGAGGTCCTCCCACCTTCCAGTGCCAAGATGGCAGCTGTAGGCGAGGGGACCAAAATTTCTCAGATGGCGACGACAACGGCGGCCCGAGAAAATCTGGGCCAACCATCCATGACTGGTATTTTTGCCTCATGGACTGCCATGATCTTTTTGGGTGGTATCTTTGGAGAGCAATTTGTTAACGAGCGCTCCTTCGGGAGGCTCACTACGATCAGCGCCGCTTGACGTGCTCTCAGCCACCCGCCACATGTCGCGCTATGGGCACTCCCTTCGGATTTTTTTCGCACGCGTTTTTGGCTTTTAAACGGATTTTTTCGATGTTTCAGTTTTCCACCGGTCTTCCTTAACTTTTGGGGAAAAAATGGGGAAATATTTTTTGCGCAAAAAAGCGTGCTTTTTTCGCGAGAGTCACGGTTTTTTGCTTCCGTGAGAGGCATGATTTTGCTTTCGCGAGAGTCACGGCCGTGACTCTCGGAAACAAAAAAACGCGTTTATGTTTTTTTCCTTGCGCGAGAGGCACGGTTTTGCTTTCGAGAGAGGCACGGTTGTGCTTTCGCGAGAGGCACAACCGTGCCTCTCCAAAACGAAAAAACGCGTTTTTTGTTTTTTTGTTCCGAGAGAGGCACGATTTTGCTTCTGCGAGAGGCACGGTTGTGCTTTCACGAGAGGCACGGCCATGCCTCTCGGAAATGGGAAAAAAACGTGTTTTTTGTTTTTTTTCTTTCTTTCGCGAGAGGCACGGTTTTGCTTCTGTGAGAGGTATGGTTGTGCTTTCGCCAGAGGCACGGCCATGCCTCCTCGGAAACGAAAAAAACGCGTTTTCTCTTCTTTTTTTCCTTCAGCGAGAGGCACAGTTTTGCTTCCGCGAGAGGCACGGTGGTGATTTTGGGAGAGGCACGGTGGTGATTTTGGAAGAGGCACGGTGGTGATTTTGGGAGAGGCACGGGCGTGCCTCTTTCAAAAAGGGAAAAACCCCGTGCTCCCGGTTCAGTTTTTCTGTCTGATGTTTGTTCGAGAACAGAAAATTCGTCAAAACCTATCAAGATGAGATCTAGTTTTGAAGACCTCGACGCGAGGAATCTAACGGTGAAAACGGTTCGAGATTTGAACGCACGGTTTAAGAGATAAAACGTTTTGAATAAATGAATATATGAAAAAAGGGGAAAACTCCCAAGTTACAACAAGTGGCGCACATGCAGCGTGCCACTTATCGCAACCTGGAAAGGTGGAAGTGATCTTTGGGACGAGTACTCCTTAACTAGTGATTTCGGCATCTTTGACTTTTCTAGGTAGCGGGCTCTATATTGTTGCTTTTAGATGGGCCCAAACATGATTCAGATACATGGCCCAAATGTACAGTGGGAGGCCAGCTGAGCAAAGACAAGTCCAATATATCGCGCCAAGCCGCCAAACAGATCTTAAATCCAGTTCGCAACTCAACGCCGAGGGGCCAAATTTTGTGTTTGACCCCTTTCAGATAGTTTAACCGGATCTGACCCCAATTTGAATGATTTTTCTGACATTTGATCCTTTTCCTACCGCCAGGGAGCTCGGCGGTAGGGTTGCCCAGCCTACCGCCAGAAACTTTGGGGGTAGAGTAGCGGTAGCCGCCGTCTCCCTAACGTCCCAACGCTGACCTAGCAGACGATCTACCACCGGGGGCCTTGGTGGTACGATATGCAACCCTACCGCCAAGGTCACTGGCGGTAGGGTGTGCAAACCTACCAAAAAATTTCAGTGACTTCTGGTTCCAGTACGAGTGAGGCCCCCTACCGCCAGAGTCCTTGGCAGTAGGTTCTGACCGTAGTGCATTTTTTGCACACAACTTGTATTTGTCTTCAATTTTTTACCACGCAATGTTATAGACTTAAAAATCAATAAGTATGTATCACATCTCCATATGAATAATAGTTTAACTAAGAAACATAGCACACATCCACACATGTAGCAAATAGTTTCATATAGCAAATGGTTCAACAAATACCAAATAGTTTCACGAAGCCAACATAAAAAGTTTAACCGGTTCAACGACAACAACTTCACTTACTCCTTCCCCTCTTTGAGGTACGGTCCTCATTGTTCTTTGAACGGGTCTCACCGCCTTATTCTTGCGCTGAGGAGGACGCGCGCTCTGAAACGGGGATGGACTTGCCAAATCCCTCTTCGGTACATTCCTCTTCTCAAGCTGGGTTGTCTGAGTTGGTGGCGGTCCATCATGGTCGTCGTACTCCTCCTCCTCATCGCTCTGTTCCTCTTCTTCCTCTTGTTCTTTTTATGCTCGCTCCTCGTCCTCCTCTTCATCTTCGCCTTATTCGTCCTCATACTCCTCTTTTGGGAAACGTAGCATGCAATTTCAAAAACATTCCGACTCTCACGCAAGATCTATCTAGGAGATGCATAGCTACGAGAGGAGGAGAGTGTGTCCACGTACCCTCGTAGACCTAAAGCGGAAGCGTTTGTTAAGCGGTTGATGTAGTCAAACTTCTTCTTGTTCCAACCGATCAAGCACCGAACATACATCACCTCCGAGTTCTACACATGTTCAGCTCGATGACGTCCCTCAAACTCTTGATCCAGCAAAGTGCCGAGGGAGAGTTGCGTCAGTACGACGGCATGGTGATGGTGATGGTGAAGTGATCCATGCAGGGCTTCACCTAAGCACTACATGAATATGAACGGAGGTGTAAACTATGGAGGGGGGTTGTTGGGGCGATGAACCCCAGGCAGGCAATGGAACCCGGATCTATTTCAAAAACAGCGGGGCCCGCATCACCCCGCACACCGGCGTGCGCCAGGCCGGGTCGCTCGACCTGGCAAGGCGCGCAACCCGGCCAAGACCCTCGACTCGTCAAGGTACGTCGACTCGGCCGCAGCGGCTGGCGCAAGGCAACTCAGCCCGGCGCAACCTTGGCTTCCCCAGCAAGCCAACCCACCCATGGCGTCCACGGCAACCCAGCCACGGGTCAGCTCCCGTCCCATCCAGGCCGTACGATAGGATGAGACCTCAATCACCGATGACCAAGACTACAGTGCCCCCGCCCATGCCCGTGGTCAGCCGGAGCGTGGCAACAGTGCCCCTCACCTACCCGCTGACCAGGGCTGGCACGACAACAGTGTTCCCGCCCTCACCGCTGACGGCAATAAGGGGCGGCCTGACGAAGAACACTGTGCATGGCTCGACTCGGCCACGCCATGACGATCGACAAGACGGTGCACAGTCCCCCTAGGCACGCGGGGCCCGCACCTAGGGGAACCCGGCGAACCACAAGCCCCCAAGCGGGACCCAGCCCAGTACCCCGGACACCGACAATACGGACCCACCGACTCGGCATATTACCATTGTAACCCCGGGTTGGTTGATCTATAAAACCCCCCGGGAGCCCACGCCTACAGGGATATGATATGTGAGATCTCTGGCATGCAAAGCCATACAAGATAAATCAAGCAAGCAAGATAGGGCTAGCCACTACATAGCAACACCAGAGAGAAGGAGCAGTCCGAGCCTTGGCCAGCCTCCTTCCTCCTCCATACAGCTCCAGGAGCGACATTGTACTATTGACCATCCAACTAAACTCGGCAGGACTAGGGGTGTTATCTCTCCAGAGAGCCCCGAACCTGGGTATGTCCGGTGTCCCATGCCCGCACATATCAACCTCGCCTACGAAGCCCACCAGCGCCCTCGAGCCTCCTCCTCTCTTTAGCCATCCCTTGGCATCTGCCGTGCGCCCACCACGACAGTTGGCGCCCACCGTGGGGCAGCTTGAGGAGCTGGCCGGAAGCATGCTTCGGACGGGGCCTTTCTCCTACTATGATGAGTCCGTCGCTTTGGCGGACGACGTCATTGGCGCGCTCGCCGCCTCCTTCACCGCGCTGCGCATCTTCGACGCGCTTGCGGCCCGACGAGTACCCCAGCGAGGTGCTCAGCTACTCCGACTCCCCGCTCTCTCTCAGTGGCGGATTCACTGCTGGGGCGATGGACACCCACGTAGAGGTCTTCGTCACCGGCAATGGCGCCTCTTCCTCGTCGAGCAAGGCGAGAAGAGTTGCTGAAGCTACGGGCGCCACGGCGCGGACGGAGCCGTCCGGCCCGCTGCGCGCCGTGATGCAGAGCCTCCGCATCCCCATCGGCACCAACGTCGATGCCACCAACGTCGCTGAAGCCCGAACCCAGCTCGAGGACAGGCGCCAGCAAATGCTGGATCTGTCCGAGACGCTGGCCGCCATGAGGCGTCGCCTGGAAGCTGCTCAGATGGAGCACAACACCGCCCACGGATTCACGCCCGCCGCGGCCGAGCCAAGACGGGCCGCCGATACTCGCGCCCGGGGAGGAGCGATCGTCCGGGCCTTCGGCACCGTTCGGACCGTCTATGACACCCCAGTCAAGAACATGCGCGCTGCGGAGGCAGCCGCAGTCGGCCTCGACCAACTTGCGGGCGAGGAGCTCAAGGAGCGCATCAGGCAGATGCGCGAGCTCCTCCACACCGCCAACACCCAGCAGGATCGCCTCAACCAGCTGGCCAAGCCGGCAGGGTCCGGCTCCGCCCGCCTTGGCGGACTTGGCAAACTCCTGCACACGGCCTCCTCGCCGCCCGGCGAGGCGCACTCCGGCCAAGCCCGGACCCGGCGCAACCCGGCCGGCACCGCCACCGACGCTCTGGGCAACGAGCCAGCCCCAGAGACCCAGCGCGAACCCGACCAGCATGGTCGGCGTCCGGCTCCAGCCGACCCGGCCCCTCGGGGCCTGGCCGCCAGTCGATTCGGCCCGCGCGCCATCGATGATGCCGACGCGCGCCACCACCTCGATCAGCTTGCTCGCTCCCTGGAGGTGGAGGAGAGCGGCGCTATCGGGCCGGCGTGTTTCGGCCCACGCATCCGGGAGGAGCCCTTCCCCAAGCGGTTCGTGCTTCCCCGCGACACCCCCAAGTACAATGGGACCGTGAAGCCAGAAGACTGGCTCACCGACCACACCACGACCATTGGCATCACCGGTGCCAATCGTCGTCTCGCTGTGCGCTACGCACCACTCATGCTCCAAGGATCGGTTCGCACATGGTTGAACAGCCTGCCGATGGGCAACATCAACGCATGGGTCGATTTCGAGGAGGCATTTGTTCGCAACTTCACGGGGACGTACAAGCGGCCCGGCAGCCCCAGCCAGCTCACCATATGCGTGCAGGGGCCGACGGAGACCGGCCGCGAGTATCTCGCACGCTGGACCGAGCTCCGGAACAGCTGTGAGGGCGTCCATGAAGTCCAGGCGATCCAATACTTCGTCAGCGGGTGCCGAGATGGCACCCTCCTCAAGCACAAGCTTCTAAGCTCCGAGCCGGCCACCATGGCCGCGCTCATGGTGACGGCAGACAAATACGCCAACGCCGACTCCGCCATGAAGATCCAGGTGGCGCTGGATGAGGTCGGCAAGGCGAAGCCGGTCCCTCCACAGAAGCCGGCCGGCGAAAGCAGCCGGCAGCAACACCACCAGAACAACAAGCGCAAGGCCGAGTAGCCGGCGCATCGTCACGACAACCGGCTCATCGCGGCCGCCGAGCCCGCGGCGGACCCGGCAGCGAAGCGCCGGCAGACCAGCAAGATGGTGTGGCAACCCGCCATGAGCTTTGAAGAGATGCTCGATGCCCCATGCAAGCACCACAGCGGTGCAAGACCCTCCATGCACACGCTTCGACAGTGCGCCATCACCAAGCGCATCATGAGGGGCGACGTTCCGCCTCCTCCGGCTCCGGCTCCGGCTCCGGGCACGGGGCAGCCGCCTCCGCCTCCACCGCCGCCTCCCGTCGGAGGCACGATGCGGAACGACGCCTACCTGGACCAGAATGCAGCCTACGTCATCTTCACCAGCCTCGGTGATGGCAAGCGCAGCGAGCACCTCCTTCGACAGGAGGTGAACACCGTCGTCCCGGCCAAGACAGATTTCATGCATTGGTCGGATCGCCCGATCACCTGGACCCGGGAGGATCACCCGGTAGTCATGCCGAGTCAAGGTGGATACGTCCTCGTCCTCAACCCTACCATCGTCACACGGCGCACCTGCAAGTTCTCCCGAGTCCTCATCGACAGCGGCAGCAACATCAATATCCTGTACCGCGACACGATGACCAAGCTCGGCCTCAAGGCCGAGGACCTAGAGCCAACCCGGACAGTCTTCCATGGCATCATACACGGCCTCTCCTGCTCATCCATTGGCCGGGTCCGGCTCGATGTCCTGTTCGGCGACGCAGTCACTTCCGACGCCAACCAATCTGGTTTGAGGTGGTGGACCTGTCCAGCGCGTATCATGTGCTGCTGGGCCGGCCTGCGCTCGCCAAGTTCATGGCGGTCCCCCACTATGCGTACCTGAAGATGAAGATGCCGGGTCCCAAGGGCCTCACTACCGTCACCGACGACTACCGCAAGTCTCTAGAGTGCGCCCGAGACGGTGCCAAGCTGGTCGAGTCACTGGTCATTGCCAAGGAGCGGCGCCAGCTCGACCGGATCATCGCCCTGGCCGGCAAGGCTTCTGACGCATCGATCCCGACCCTGGACCCGGCCGATGAGGCCGCCTTCAAGCCCTCCAAGGAAACCAAGAAAGTGAAGCTGAACCTGGAAGACCCCAGCTGCAGCAAGTACGTTGTCGTAGGCGCCCGCCTCGACAGCAAATAGGAAGGCGAGCTCGTCGACTTCCTCCGTGAGAATCGGGATATCTTCGCATGGACTCCCAAAGACATGTCAGGTATCCCGAGGAAGTACACCGAGCACAAACTCCATGTCCGCAAGGACGCCAAGCCTGTCCGTCAACCCCTCCGTCGATTTTCCGAAGAGAAGAGAAGAGCCATTGGTGGAGAGGTCGCCAAGCTCTTGGCGGCCGGCTTCATAATGGAAGTGTTTCACCCCGAGTGGCTGGCCAACCCAGTCCTCGTCCTAAAGAAGAACAAGACCTAGCGCATGTGTATCGACTACACCAGCCTCAACAAGGCCTATCCCAAGGATCCGTTCGCCCTCCCACGGATTGACCAAGTCATCGACTCGACCGCCGGGTGCGAGCTATTGTCCTTCCTGGACGCCTACTCCGGCTATCACCAGATCAAGCTGGATCCGGCCGATGCTCTGAAGGCGTCTTTCATCATGCCCTTCGGGGCGTACTGCTACATCACCATGTCGTTCGGGTTGAAGAACGCCGGCGCCACCTTCCAACGCTGCATGCAGAAATGCTTGCTACCACAACTCGGCAAGAACATCCACGTGTACGTGGACGATATCATGGTGAAGACCAAGTAGCACCTCACGCTCCTCGACGATCTGAAGGAAACATTCGCCAACCTCCGCGAATACAAGGTCAAGCTCAACCTGGAAAAGTGTGTCTTCGGCGTCCTAGCCGGAAAGCTGCTCGATTTCCTCGTCTCGGAACGCGGCATCGAGGCGAACCCGGAGAAGATCAAGGCCATCAAGCGCATGCGCAAGCAAGCCCAGCTGCGTGATTGCCAGAAGTTCAGAGGCTGCCTGGCCTCGGTCAGCTTGTTTCTAAGCCGGCTGGGCGAGAAGGCACTGCCCCTGTACCAGCTAATGAAGAAAAGAAGCCCATTCGAGTGGAATGGCAAGGCGGACGATGCCTTCCAAGACCTCAAGCGCATGCTCTCCACCGCACCCGTCCTGGCCGCGCCAATCGACAAAGAGCCGTTGTTACTCTACATAGCCGCGACCTCGCGGGCGGTCAACACGGTGCTGGTGGTCGAGCGACCGGAGAAGGGCAAGATCCAGGCCGTCCAGCAACCGGTCTACTACCTGAGCGAAGTGCTCTCCACCTCCAAGCAGAACTACCCGCACTACCAGAAGATGTGTTACGGCGTGTACCTCACCGCCAAGAAGTTGAAGTAGTACTTTCAAGAACACGTCGTCACTGTCGTCAGCATGGCGCCAATCGGAGAAATCATTGGGTGCCGGGACACCTCTGGCCGGGTCGCCAAATGGGCGATCCAGCTAGTTGGCCACACAATCCTCTAGGAGCCCCGCACCACGATCAAGTCTCAGGCCCTGGCTGATTTCCTCGTCGACTGGGCCGAGACCCAGTACTTGCCGCTGCCTCCTGAATCGATGCATTGGCGCATGCACTTCGACGGGTCCAAGATGCGACTCGGCTTAGGGGTCGGCATCGTACTGTCATCTCCGAAGGGCGACCGACTCCGCTACGCACTCCAGATCCAGTTCACCGCCTCCAACAACGTCACCGAATACGAAGCCCTTGTGCACGGCCTCCGGCTTGCCAAGGAACTCGGCATCCGGCGCATCCTGTGCTACGGCGACTCGGACTTGGTGGTGCAGCAGTGCTCCGACGAGTGGGACGCCCGCGACTCCAACATGGCAAGCTACCGTTTCCACATCCAGAAGCTGTCCGGATCCTTCGATGGCTGCGAGTTCCTCCATGTCCCGTGCGCAGAGAACGAGGCAGCCGACACGCTCGCCAAGATCGCCTCATCTCGTCAAGCCATCCCGTCCGGCGTCTCCCTCGAGTACCTGCGCAAGCCGTCCGTCAAGCCTTCGCCGGACTCCAAGTCCATCCACGTCCCAAAAGACCCGGCCGCGCCGCAAGCCGGCCCGGGGACTGCTGAACCCGGCTCAGGGACTGCTGAACCCTGCCCAGGGACTGCTCAACCCGGCCCGGGGGCTACTCAGCTCAACCCGGCCACCATCGCCCCGGACCCGACCGTCGCCGACACCAATCCGGGGGCTGCTCAACCCGACCCAGGAGCCGCCGACTCGGAACCCACCCAGGTGGTCACCTTCACTGCCATCACGGCCCCATCTTGGGCCCTGCCGATATCAGAATGGCTGGAGAACGGGGTTCTCCCCATGGACGGGACTGAGGCTCGGCAAGTTCAGCGCCGGGCGTCTGCCTACAGCATCATCAACAACGAGCTCGTCAAGCGCAGCTCTACCGGCATTTTCCAGTGTTACGTCGAGTAGGACTGCGGCATAGACATCCTCCTTGGCATTCACCAGGGCGAGTGCGGGAACCATGCCGCATCTCGATCCCTCATGGCCAAGGCATTCCGCCACGGATTCTACTGGCCAACGGCCCTCGAAGACGCCGAGTCACTCGTCCTCAAGTGCGAAGGACGCCAGCACTTCAGCAAACGCAGCTGAAAGTGCAACTATCCCTAGGTGATTTTGGTAATTCATAACAACATATAGCTCATTGAGCTAATGCTATTCCAAGACTATTATTTTAGGAAAGCTCAATGAATGGCATGGCATGGATGATGAAAGTGGACCCCTCAAAATATCAAGGACAAAGGATTGGCTCAAGCTCAAAAGCTCAAGACTCTTCATTTTACATTTTAGTGATCCAAGATCACATCGAGTCTTCAGGAAAAGCCAATACTATCAAGGAGGGATGAGGTGTTGCTTAATGAGCCTCTTGCTTCAAGTGCTTAGTGATATGCTCCAAATACCCTCAACTACTTCCTCACATCCTCATATGACCTAAACCTAAAGCCAAAATCGTCACACCGATTCTTTCTATCCGGCGCCATCGAGTTCAGATGTCATAGCCACTGCCACAAACCCTAGGCAAATCGGTCTCACTAATAGGGATCTCGGTCTCACCGAGATGGGATTGTAATCTCTCAGTTTCCCTTCGTAACGTTTCGGTCTAACTGAAGTGAGCGATCGGTCCCACCGAGATTGCAATGTAAACTCTCTGTTTCCCTTTTGTAACATTTCGGTCTCACCGAAAAGAGCAAATCGGTCCCACCGAGTTTACCTGACCAACTCTCTGGTTAGCTAATTACCAAAATCGGTCTCACCGAGTTTGTGTAATCGGTCTCACCGAGATTACGTTATGCCCTAACCCTAACCATATCGGTCCTACCGAGTTGCATGTCGGTCCCACCGAAAATCCTAACGGTCACTAGGTTTACTAAATCGGTCTGACCGAGTTTGTTGATTCGGTCCCACCGAGATTGGTAAATTGTGTGTAACGGTTAGATTTTGTGTGGAGGCTATATATACCCCTCCACCTCCTCTTCATTCGTGGAGAGAGCCATCAGAACAAACCTACACTTCCAACTTACCAGTTCTGAGAGAGAACTACCTACTCATGTGTTGAGGCCAAGATATTCCATTCCTACCATATGAATCTTGATCTCTAGCCTTCCCCAAGTTGCTTTCCACTCAAATCTTCTTTCCACCAGATCCAAATCCTATGAGAGAGAGTTGAGTGTTGGGGAGACTATCATTTGAAGCACAAGAGCAAGGAGTTCATCATCAACGCACCATTTGTTACTTCTTGGAGAGTGGTGTCTCCTAGATTGGCTAGGTGTCACTTGGGAGCCTCCGACAAGATTGTGGAGTTGAACCAAGGAGTTTGTAAGGGCAAGGAGATCGCCTACTTCGTGAAGATCTACCGCTAGTGAGGCAAGTCCTTCGTGGGCGACGGCCATGGTGGGATAGACAAGGTTGCTTCTTCGTGGACCCTTCTTGGGTGGAGCCCTCCGTGGACTCGCGCAGCCGTTACCCTTCGTGGGTTGAAGTCTCCATCAACGTGGATGTACGATAGCACCACCTATCGGAACCACGCCAAAAACATCCGTGTCTCCAACTGCGTTTGAATCCTCCAAACCCTTCCCTTTACTTTCTTGCAAGTTGCATGCTTTAATTTCCGCTGCCTATATACTCTTTGCATGCTTGCTTGATTTGAGTGATGATTGCTTGACTTGTCCAAAGATTGCTAAAATCTGCCAAACTCTAAAATTGGGAAAAGGTTAAGTTTTTAATTGGTCAAGTAGTCTAATCACCCCCCCTCTAGACATACTTCAAGGTCCTACAAGTGGTATCAGAGCCTTGGTCTCCATTTGCTTTGATTCCCATAGCTTTTGGTGGTCATAGCCTTGGTTTCACAACCTAGGAGAGTATGGCGTCTAGCGAGGGAAATTATCACCGTAGAGGTCCTTACTTTGATGGCACTAATTTTGCTAGTTGGAAACATAAGATGAAAATGCATATTCTCGGACATAACCCCGCCGTTTGGGCTATTATTTGTATTGGCTTGCAAGGTGAATTCTTTGATGGGAGAGAGCCGAACCGTGAAGCTAATGCGGAAGAATTGAAGATGCTGCAATACAACGCTCAAGCTTGTGATATCATCTTCAACGGATTGTGCCCCGAAGAATTCAACAAAATCAGCCGTCTTGAGAATGCAAAGGAAATTTGGGACACTTTGATTGATATGCATGAAGGTACCGACTCCGTCAAGGAATCCAAGTTGGATGTGCTCCAAAGTCAGCTTGACAAGTTCAAAATGAAGGATGGTGAAGGTGTCGCTGAAATGTACTCTAGGCTTGCTCTTATCACAAATGAGATTGCCGGCTTAGGGAGTGAAGAGATGACCGACAGATTCATCATCAAGAAGATCCTAAGAGCATTGGATGGAAAATATGATACCGTGTGCACATTGATCCAAATGATGCCAAACTACAAAGATCTCAAGCCAACGGAAGTCATTGGAAGAATTGTTGCTCATGAGATGTCACTTAAGGATAAGGAAGAACTTCACAACAAGTCAAGTGGTGCTTACAAAGCCTCATGTGAAGCCCCCACATCATCAAGTGAGAAACAAACCTTCAATGAAGAATTGAGCTTAATGGTGAAGAACTTCAACAAATTCTACAAGAGTAGAAGCAAAGAAAGAAGCTCCAAGTCAAGGTCATACAATGACAAAAGATCTTCTAGTCGAGAGCGCAATTGCTACAATTGTGGAAGACCTGGACACTATTCCAATGAGTGTACGGCACCCCACAGTAGAAGAGAAGAATCGCCACCAAGAGAGAGAAGGAGTAGAGATGATCGTTATGAACGAAGACCCTCACGGAGAAGCAAGGATTCGGAAAGGAAGGACAAGTCATCAAGGAGCTACAAAAAACGAAGACATCAAGCTCATGTTGGTGAATGGGTATCCGGCTCCGACTCCGACCATCACTCCGAGAGAAGCTATCACTCCGACTTCGAATATACTGAAGATGAAGGTGTTGCCGGTCTAGCACTTGTGTCAACCAACTCCTACGACATATTTGACTCACCAAATGAAGGAATTGGAAGATGCTTCATGTCCAAAGGTCCAAAGGTAACACATCTCGAGTATGTTGATTTCAATATTGATGAAGATGACTTGCTAGGTGATGATGATTTACTTGTTGACAACTCTAGTGATGAATACTATGATGGAACGTCAATTAATCATGCTAAACAAGATAAAACGAATGACAATGATAAGGAGAAGATTGAGCTTCTAACTAAAGAACTAAACACTCTTAAGTTAGCTCATGAAACTATCTTCGAGAATCATCGAGAACTTTTAAGGGCTCATGAGAAGTTACGCTTTGAAAAGCTCAATCTTGAGCAAGAGCATGAGTTCTTAAAGGCAATCAATGATGATCTTCGCAAGAAAAGTTCTTCTTATATTGCCAAGCATTTACTCTTATCCACTTAGATGCCTCAAGTCAAGTCTAGTAACAAGAACAAGAAAGATTCTTCCTCTAGTAGTAACAATGATTATGCTAAATTAAATATTGTTGCTTCTAGTAGTTCACTTGATTCCACTAATGATTCTCTTAGCCAAGTTACACTTGAGCAAGAAAATAGCTTATTGAAGGGAATTATAGAGAAAGGTGTATACAAGAGTCTTGCCGGGAGTAAGCAATTCGAGGAAATTGTACGCAAGCAAGGAAGGCACCGGAAGAATCAAGGTGTTGGTTTTGAACGAAAGTTCAATGCCAATGGAGTTGAGTGGGAAGAACATCAATACCCCAAGACAAAGTTTGTTCCTCAACAAGAGAAGTATGATCCTACTTCCTTCAAGGGAACACAAACGCAAGATGATCTTCCACCACAAGACCACAAGAACAAAGGCAAGGACAAGCTTCAAGAGGAGATTGATGCATTTGAAGAAGCACCCAAGGCCTTGGTCAAGTGGGTTCCCAAGACTACGTCAAGTTCTACTTCATCAAGTACAACTACAACTCCAAGGATTCCCATCAAGATGATGTGGATCCCGAAGAAGAAGAACTAGAGAGTTCTTGAGGGTGACTCCGCCAACATTCTTCACTCATATCATTATGGCAAGAACAAGTGCAATCAACTTCCACATCTTGCACTAGTTCAAGGAGTCACAAACCCTCATGTTGGTAAGGCAAGGGACAAGGTAACCTAATGATTTCATGGACATCATCTTGTGTGTGCATCACTCTATGTCTATGGATATTCTTGTTTGTTCCTTGTGGGACTAACCCATGTAGGTATGTTGAAAGTGCAACTCACTCCAAAGGATTGCTCCAAATGATCTACATCAACATTGAGCATTCACATCTTCAACACCTACATGAAGTCATCATCGACAAAACCCGAGGTTAGTTCATTCCTCTAAAAGGGGATCTCACATCTAGGGGGAGCTTAACTCTAAGAATTGAGGCAAAGCAACTCTAATGGTGTGAACACATCAATGCATTATGTAAAAGTGGTAACCCCACTTGAGCTTAAACGATGAGTATGACCTATGATCAAATGTTCTCATTTGACTCCTAAGTCAATATACTCATATATAGATGACCTAGTCATCGCCAATTGTTTGATAGATGCTAGATTTGGTTGTGCATGCTTTGCCACATATTTCATTTGTCATTTTATTGTGTGAGCATGTTGGTTGCATATTTTAATCATTCGAGGACATCCACTTGTTGTTTTGATTGATTGGTTTCTATTTCTTTGGCCAAGTGGATGGACAAGAATGCCTAAGAACCTTCTCTACCTATCTATGCTTTTCTCGTCTCAAACTCTATTCATGCTACATCACAAAATTTGATCAAGTCAGATTCGAACCACTCTGTGTGAGGAGCACTCGGAGTCCCCGATTCGTTAGAGACTTAAACTTTGAAAACTTCTTTGTGATTCTCGGTCTGACCGATTCCTCCATTTCGGTCCCACTAGATCACTAAGTCGATCTAGGTTTTCAATCTCGGTGCAACCGATTTGAACTTTTCGGTCCCACCGAGTTGCAGTAACTGTATACAGTTATGCATCTCGGTGTCACCGAGTTGTTCCACTTGGTCACACTGACAGGGTCGGGCTATATATAGTCATGGGCAAAAATTTGGAAATTCCTCCAAACCTCTTCGCCCGCGCATTGCTCACTCTGCCTCCAGGGTCTCCGGATCGTCTCCTCGTTGCCAGCCGCCTCCTGTCGCTGGTCTCCGCCGCCGTCAATGGATTTCACCCCCGCCGTTGCCGCCCTAGCGAGTTCATCGTCGCGCTAGGGTATGGACTCGATCACAGTGCTATCTTTGTCTGATTCCTAGCACATTGTGTTCATCATGTATCTTGCCACGATTGAAACACTCCTATCCAGTCAATATGATCCTTAGAATAGATGTGATTTAAGAATTTAGGGTTAGGTTTCCGCCGAAACCATCTCGGACCTACCGAGTTGAAAAACTCGGTCCCACCGATTTGGCTAACGCCATTGCACTAGTAACTCTCGGTCTGACCGAGAATTACAAATCGGTGTGACCGATTTTAGAACTTTGTGAAACCCTAGCAGTCTCGGTGCCACCGAACTGTGACTCGGTCTGACCGAGTTCACTAGTTTAGGTTCCAAAACTGCTTCGGTATCACCGAGTTTGAAAGTCGGTAGATCCGAAATGCTTTCTGTGGAAACTAAAACTAAGTTTTTGAATAATTCTTTTTCAAAAATCTCTGCATTTTGTGATGCTCATCCATTCTATCTCATCTATAACTATTCACAGGGTCAGCAGTTAGTGAATTGCAGAATGTCAGACCAAAGTGATAGTCAGAACAAGTCAGTAGAGCAGATTCACATGAGTGAGGGCACTAGTCCCTCTAGCAGCTCAGATGAAGGGAGCAGAAGCACTCCAAGCAACTTGCCCAAAGCAGCCACAAGAGCAAGAAGGAAGAGAACCTCAGACTCTGAGGATGAGGATTATGTGGCTGTTGAAGATGAGGCTACTTCCAAGAAGGTAGAGCTCAAAAAGGTGCACAGCTCAACTGCAGTAAAGCCAGGCATGAAGATCAAAAGGCCAGCAGGAAGACAGCTAATGTCCAAAGCCAGGGCATCAACTCAAGTACCTGAAAAAGCCTGATCCAAAGAGCCAGCTGCAGAAGGAAAGAAAAGGAAGGAAAGGGTCAAGAAGACCATAGCCAAAGTTGTTGGACAACCTTCCATGATGGAAGAGGAAGAAGAGGTTGCTGCACCAGCACCCAAGACACAGAAGCTTATGGGTGATGCTATAAGATCAGGGGCTGCAACATCAAAGCCCAAAGAAGCACCCAAAGCTGCCCCAAGCCCAAGAATGCACCAAAGAGGAATACCAGGAGTATTCCAGCTGCTGAGAAGAACAAGGCCCCAGTGCCTGAAGTTGCTGATGATGAAGAGGATGAAGGACAAGTCCTGAGGAAGCTAAAGCCCAAGATTCCAGACCACAATGATGCTCATCATGTGGTTGAGGACATGAAAATCAGGAGAGACTCAGGGTTGAGGCTATGGAGGATGACAGATCCACGTGCCACCAGGAGAAGGACTGCTGTTGATTACAGGTTCCATACAAAGGAACAGCAGGACTTCTATGAGACAATCTTGTTGGACAAGAAGCCCATAGTGTGTGATATGAGGTGGGTCGACTGGACCTACATGAAGGAGAATGAGGAACACTATCCTGGAGTGTATGACAGTTTTGAAGCTTGTGGAGTTGCAGATTTTGTTGGGCAGAAGCTCACCAACTGGAATGATGAACTCATTATGCAATTCTACTCCACAACACACTTCTATCCAGATGGCAGGATAGTGTGGATGTCAGAAGGTACGAGGTACCAGTCAACCATAGAAGAATGGGCTAGCCTGATCAATGCCCCCAAGGAGAGTGAAGATGACTTGGATGTCTATGCCAAGAAGAAAATGGGACACAATACTATGTCACATATGTACAAGGAGATCCCAGACAAAGCTCTTGAGACTTTCTCATTTGGATCAGTCCACTTTCTTCTGTCAGGGCTGCCTACGATCAACTGGATCCTAAGGCACACTCTTTTGCCCAAGTCAGGTGACCACAACATGATTAGAGGGCATGCTATCAACTTGCTGCATATATTTGATGTGCCACAGAAATTCAAAGTCATGAGCCTTATGGTTGAGACCATTAAGAGGACTGCAACAGACCAGAAGAGAAGTTGTGGATATGCCCCACAGATTCAGGAGTTGATAAACTCAAAGATGGGCACAGCAAATATCTGTTGGATAAGGAACATTTTGCTCTTTATCCAGACTTTGAGGACAATCAAGTTGTCATGACTGAGAATGAACCATCATCAGTGCAAGCTCAAGAGAAGAAGGAGAAGGCAAGGAAAGAGAAGGCTGCCAAGATGCCAACTCAAGAGGAGGCATCTGAGTATTTCTTGAAGAACAAACAGGAGCAGCTTGGTTACTTGATAGCATCAACACTGAGGATTGAGAAGGGGTTGGCCACCCTAACTCAAAACCAGGAGAGCCTGGAAAGAATCATGGAACAAAAATTCTATGATCTTGATGTCAAAGTAACTGAGATTCAGTCAGTTGTGGAGCAGCTTCAGGAAGACATGCAGGAGAGGAAGGGCAAGACAACCACTGATGCATTTGCCAGAGTGCCTAGAGCTCAGAGGTCAGCTGCCGTGCCTGTGACAGACACTAGAGCCACATCATCTACACCAGCAACATCTTCTACAGCTCCAGGACAACCAGCTCCAGCACCAACTCCTCCAGCTCCCTCTACATCAACTGAAGCCTTCGTCCAAGGTGTTATCCATACACCACCACCACCTGAAGACCAAGCCTGAGAGTTGATCTAGCACTATGCATTTTTTATGAACTTTTTGGTAACTTGTTGCCAAAGGGGGAGAAAAATGTATAGATCATAGGCTTCGAGAGAGAGAGAGAGAGAGAGTGTTGGTTCTTTTGTTCTCTCTTGTCTTCTTGGTTAAACTTTGTTTGCTTTTGATTGCTTGAGATACTATGCAATTACCTGTGAGACATTGATGATCATGTGTTTGATCATAAGCTACACTTATGCCTGTTTGATGATATAATCTTACCTATCCTTATATGATCATTCACTTTGCTTGGTGATGAGTGCATGTATTCAATCTTTATTATTTTGAGCGCTCCACCAAGATGTATGTGACATGGAAGAGTAACCCATGAGCCTAATTCCTTGTGCATTTGCAGTCCAAAGCAAATCTTAAACTATGCACAAATTTAGGGGGAGCTCCTGCTTATCACATACTTCTCAAAGCGACGATGTTTTACAATCTTATTATCTTTTGTCGAAGCTTTGATCTATATGTTGTCATCAATTACCAAAAAGGGGGAGATTGAAAGTGCAACTATCCCTAGGTGGTATTTGTAATTCATAACAACATATAGCTCATTGAGCTAATGCTATTCCAAGACTATTATTTCAGGAAAGCTCAATGAATGGCATGGCATGGATGATGAAAGTGGACCCCTCAAAATATCAAGGACAAAGGATTGGCTCAAGCTCAAAAGCTCAAGACTCTTCATTTTACATTTTAGTGATCCAAGATCACATTGAGTCTATAGGAAAAGCCAATACTATCAAGGAGGGATGAGGTGTTGCTTAATGAGCCTCTTGCTTCAAGTGCTTAGTGATATGCTCCAAATACCCTCAACTACTTTCTCACATCCTCATATGACCTAAACCTAAAGCCAAAATCGGTCACACCGATTCTTTCTATCCGGCGCCACCGAGTTCAGATGTCATAGCCACTGCCACAAACCCTAGGCAAATCGGTCTCACCGATAGGGATCTCGGTCTCACCGAGATGGGATTGTAATCTCTCTGTTTCCCTTCGTAACGTTTCGGTCTAACCGAAGTGAGCGATCGGTCCCACCGAGATTGCAATGTAAACTCTCTGTTTCCCTTTTGTAACATTTCGGTCTCACCGAAAAGAGCAAATCGGTCCCACCGAGTTTACCTGACCAACTCTCTGGTTAGCTAATTACCAAAATCGGTCTCACCGAGTTTGTGTAATCGGTCTCACCGAGATTACGTTATGCCCTAACCCTAACCATATCGGTCCTACCGAGTTGCATGTCGGTCCCACCGAAAATCCTAACGGTCACTAGGTTTACTAAATCGGTCTGACCGAGTTTGTTGATTCGGTCCCACCGAGATTGGTAAATTGTGTGTAACGGTTAGATTTTGTGTGGAGGCTATATATACCCCTCCACCTCCTCTTCATTCGTGGAGAGAGCCATCAGAACAAACCTACACTTCCAACTTACCAGTTCTGAGAGAGAACTACCTACTCATGTGTTGAGGCCAAGATATTCCATTCCTACCATATGAATCTTGATCTCTAGCCTTCCCCAAGTTGCTTTCCACTCAAATCTTCTTTCCACCAGATCCAAATCCTATGAGAGAGAGTTGAGTGTTGGGGAGACTATCATTTGAAGCACAAGAGCAAGGAGTTCATCATCAACGCACCATTTGTTACTTCTTGGAGAGTGGTGTCTCCTAGATTGGCTAGGTGTCACTTGGGAGCCTCCGACAAGATTGTGGAGTTGAACCAAGGAGTTTGTAAGGGCAAGGAGATCGCCTACTTCGTGAAGATCTACCGCTAGTGAGGCAAGTCCTTCGTGGGCGACGGCCATGGTGGGATAGACAAGGTTGCTTCTTCGTGGACCCTTCTTGGGTGGAGCCTCCGTGGACTCGCGCAGCCGTTACCCTTCGTGGGTTGAAGTCTCCATCAACGTGGATGTACGATAGCACCACCTATCGGAACCATGCCAAAAACATCCATGTCTCCAACTGCGTTTGAATCCTCCAAACCCTTCCCTTTACTTTCTTGCAAGTTGCATGCTTTAATTTCCGCTACCTATATACTCTTTGCATGCTTGCTTGATTTGAGTGATGATTGCTTGACTTGTCCAAAGATTGCTAAAATCTGCCAAACTCTAAAATTGGGAAAAGGTTAAGTTTTTAATTGGTCAAGTAGTCTAATCATCCCCCTCTAGACATACTTCAAGGTCCTACAGCAGCCCCGAGCCGGCGTCAGCACTCCGCACCATACCGATCGCCTGGCCCTTCGTGTTCTGGGGACTCGACATGGTGGGACCCTTCAAAACCGCTCGGGGCGGCATGACACACTTGCTGGTGGCAATGGAGAAGTTCACCAAATGGATCGAGGCAAGACCAATCAAGAAACTAGACGGGCCAACAGCCGTCCGGTTCATCAAGGACATAGCGGTGCACTACGGCATGCCTAACAACATCATCACCGACAACGGCACCAACTTCGCCAAGGGCGCGCTCGAGCAATACTGCTCCGTCTCCGGCATCCGCCTCGACCTGGCCTCCGTGGCATATCCGCAGTCCAACGGACAGGTCGAGCGGGCCAACAGACTCATCCTGTCCGGCATCAAGCAGCGACTCATCGAGCCACTCGTCCGCTCACCCAGCAGTTGGCTCGACGAGTTGCCCGCAGTTCTCCGGAGTCTGCGTACAACACCAAACCGGTCGACCGAGTTCACCATGTTCTTCCTCGTCTACGGATTCGAAGCCATCATCCCGACCGATGTCGAGTTCGACTCGCCGCGTGCCACGATGTACACCGAAGCAGAAGTAAGAGAAGCACGCGAAGACAACGTCGACCTGCTCGAAGAGGCACGCCTTCTGGCTCTTAGCCGTTCGGCTATCTACCAGAAAGGCCTGAGGCACTACCACAGCAAGAAGATCAAGCCTCTCGCATTCCGCGAAGGCGACCTCGTCCTCCGACTCGTCTAAGAGCAGGCAGGCCAACACAAGCTGTCCTCCCCATGGGAAGGCCCATTCATCGTGAGCATGACTTTGCGCGACCGCAACGCCTACTACCTCATCGACGCGCGCAAATCAAAGAAGCGCAAGAGGGACACCGCCGGCGAAGAAACAACCCGGTCGTGGAACGCGGAACTCCTCCGTCCGTTTTACAGTTAGCCGCACGAACGTATGTATCAACGCCTTTTGTAAGAATATGAAACTATGGGGTCCCCGAACGAGACTCGGGGGCTGCCTTTTGCCGACCAATTTATTGCGTCCATATTTCACATCACTTTACTACCGAACCCGGCCGCCGGCTCGACTAGCTTGACCCGGGGGCTCGGGGGCTGGCCGGCTTGATCATCACCCCGTCGCTTTAGTTGGTGATTCCTGATAAAGTTAGGATGCCGCGGTCCCCCACTTCGCCCTAAAACCGCAGATCCAGCTTTGGCTGACGGCGGACAAGCACAACGGGCTAAAGCTTCCCTACGATTCATACACTAAGTCAAAGCCGCCGGGTCGACCAACCCGGCCTGATGCTCGTCAACTAAGTTAGCCGCACGACTGGCTAATCACCAACCGGCCAAGCCGGATTGCCCCCAGCCGGCCCAGTGGGTGTTCCGCTCGCGCTCAACGCTTCTAAGGACCCAACTCCTGCGGACGCCTCTCGAAGAGTCGAACTCCTTGTCATAGAATGGAGCCTCGGTCGTCTGAATCGCGGGAAAAAAGTTCGAAAAAAGCAGAAGGCAAAAAGCAAATAAACACTCACAACATTTACACATAAATGTTTCAAGCAAATGCCCACGGCCCGAGTTCATTACACCCTGAAAACCCCCAGTGGGTGGGTGGACCTGCTACTTAATAAAAAATTTCTACAAAGATTCTTAGGAATTCCCAGCGCCGCGTCGCGACATCGACGGCTCCCACCGGCCGGCCTCCGGGTCCAGCGAAGCACCGGTGTCCTCTTCGGCTTCCGCATCGCCGTAGACGCACGTCTCCTCCGAACTGCCCTCCGGGTCATGAAGAAGCAAGCCGTAGCCATCGCCATCCACGACCGCGCCGTCTTCGTTCTGGATGGAACTCGTCGTGGAAGGCGAGCTCGGCGATATAGCTGGCCCGGGAGGCAATCCGGCCGGCCTGCTCCTACAACAACTGCTTTGAGCCAGCGCGCTGACCCATCAGCGCGTCCAGCTGAAGATCCGGATGACAAGACAGCGCGATCCGGAGCGCCATCTCAGCACCGGCCCGGGCGGCGGAAACACTCCAGTCGCTAAGGCGATCCGGGTCCATCTCCAACTAGCGTGCCAGGCGCGAGAAGCTGCGCGGATGGACGAAGTCCGGCCACAAGGCCACTGTCATCGCCGTGCCCCCTAGGGACATCTGCTCCATCTGCGTCCCCAAGACCCGCAGCCGGGCCTCAGCAGCGGCAATGATCTCCGGGAAGGTCCAAGCCGTCTGCGGATCCGTCCCGGACCCAACAACACCGGTAGGGTCGCGCTGATAGCGGACGGCTTCTTTCGCCAGCTGCTGCGTCTCCGGAAAGGCCCCTGCAGCCAAAGAAGAAGCAAGTCAGAAGAGCAACAAACAAGAAAGGGTCGAGTCCCGACCCGGCAAACAACGAAGAAGCAACACTTACTGGAGAAAGACTCTTCCAGGTGCTGCGCCTCGAGCAACGTACCACGTCGCTCCTGCTCCAAGACACGGTCCCGCTCCCCGAGCGCCTTCTCCAGGTCGGCCGCCTTAGCAAGGTCCGCCTTCAGCTCAGCGTCCTTGTCTTCGGTCGCCTTCTCGGCCGCCTCACAGCGGCGAGCCTCGCCCTGGCGGGCCTCCTCAGCCGTGGTGGCCTGCTCCCGCAGACGCTCCACCACGGCTTGGAGCTGGCCCTTGTCGTCGACCAGCTGGCCGCGCTGCTGGTCCGCCCCGACCAGGGCCTGCTGCGTCTCCACCACCTTGGCGGCCTCCGCCTTAAGAAGCTTCACCTCGCCCTCGAGGCGGCTCTTGTGACCCACCAGCTGCTCGTGCAGCCGGTTGGCCTCGTCAAGAGACCACCGGGCCGCGGCCGCCTCCGCCTTCGCCTGCACCGCCTCGACGCCGAGACGGCCGGAATCAGTAACAAGCCGGTCGTAGTGATGACTAGCCCGGAACAGCCGGGTCCGCCAAGACAGCACCTCGACTGCGAAGAAGAAGAACTCAGCAGAAAGAAAGAATAAGACAAGACCTAAGATTTGGCCCAACTGTTACACAGTTGGCCCGAATCTCGGGGGCTACACCCAGTGGGTGCGCTAGCGCGCCCCCACTAGAAGAAGAGAACACAACAAAGTACCTGCGGCGACGCGAAGCTCCTCCTCCTTGGCGGAAAGCTTCTCCTTGAGCTCCCGATGCTTGCCCAGGAGCCGATTGAAGGAGGCAACCCAGAAGGCATCAAGGTGCTAAAGAGAAGACCAAAGTCAACACAAGGCCAGCGCTCCTAAGGTTCGACCCAACTACTATATAGTTGGCCCGAACCTCGGGGGCTACACCCAGTGGGTGTGCTGGTGCGCCCCCACAAAGATGAAGTCACAAGAAAGCACGAAGGAAAGAAGAACTTACCAAGATGGCGTGCTCCAAGCCGCGCGTCCGCTCCACCTCGGCCTGGGCGAAGGCCTCAAGCCTCTCCGTCCGACCTCGCAGGCGGCGGCTAACGGCGTCAAGCGCCGCCTCCTCCTGGGTCTGGGGCCCAAAGACGATCGCGCCCCCGCTTCGCGTGGGCTGCGGCACGGCGGCTCGGTGCCCTCCCGGATGGAGCACCAAGGCACGCCCACCGCTGGCCACTTGCGACGCGGCCAGCACCTCCTCCGACGCCCCTCCCGACGTCGTCACCTCCTCGGACGCCGGGACGCCCTGCGTCGCCACCCCAGGCACCGCCGCCTACGGTGCCTCCTCCACAACTGGCGGCGCTTTGTGGTGCCTCCTCCAAAGCGACGCCGCCTCCACCGCCATCGGTCCCCGCACGCTCGACCACGTCGGCCCGCGGCGGGGTTCCGTCCCCCACCTCCACGACCTCCTGGTCGAGGACCACCACCTCAGCCCGGCCTCCGCGGCCGTGCTCCCTCACCATCGACGGCTCAAAAACCGTCGCCACCACCACCGTGCCCTCCGGCATCTCGTGCCAGGCCGGCTCCGTGCCGCCTCGCACCCATGCCGCCGCCGCGTCAGTCCAAGCGTGGACAGACGCCGCCTCCAACTCCGCCTCGGCCCAGTTCCTGTCCCGCCAGGCCAAGGCCTCGGCGTCATCCGGGTCCACGTCGAGGTCCGGGTCGCCCCGTCCCTCCTCCCCGGCCAGGCCGGCAAGGTCGGACCGGCTCCTCCGGAACGGGGCCCCCTCGGCAGCCGCGGCCTCCGCCGCCGCCCTCGCCAGCGCGATTGGCAACCTGAAGAAAAAGAAGAATGAGCAAGCAAAGACAAGGCTAGCTCAAGAAATTAGGGCGCAAGCAAAAAACAAGACTTACCCTGACAAGACTGGGACTGGAGTCAGCTTCCCGTGCCTCTTCTTGGCCGGCCTCCCAGGCTCGGCCGGATCCGCCATGCGCTTCGAGGCCCGGGGTCGCGGCGCGATGCTGTCCTTCCCGTGTGGGCGGCCCGGCGCCTCCCCATGCGAGGACCTGGCTCCGCCCGCCTCACCGCCTCCCCCGCCCAACGCCGCTACATCAACAACTGGCGTCAGCGTCGCATACGCCGCAACACTCCCAAACAATGCAAGACAAATGAAGAAGAGAAAGACTCGAAGCTTACCCGCGCGACGCCCAGCCCCGGAGTCGGACTCGGCCACCTCCTCGCCGCCGTGAGCCGCGGGCTCCTATGGTGCCACCGGCGCCACCTGCAACGGAACCCGGGCATAAGGGTGCCAGCTCGCGTTCAGAAGAATCTCCCGCGACGCTTCGGGACGAACGAGAAGATGCGCGACGGAAACATAGCAAGACCAGATGCTCACCTGCGGCGCCGGGTTCGCCTGGCTGTACGGCGCCTTGCCAAATCGCCAGTCCTCTCCAAGGTTGGCCTTGGAGATGTCGTTCACGCCTTGTGCGACCTGCTTCGCAGACAGCCACGTGGATCCCATCCGGTTGGGATCCTGAAGCCCGATCATCTCGCTGATGAGGCAGGAGCGCCTCTGAAGCGGGAGAACCCGGCAGGTGATGAACGCGGCAAGGAGGTCGGTGCCAGTGAGGCTCTCCTGCGTCGTCATCACCGTGACCCGCTCGCAGAGGTTGACGATCTCCTGTGACGGGCGCCAGAGCGAGTAGCCCCAGTTCGTTTTCGCCCGCGGCGGCGGGATGGCAAAGGGGGGAAGGTTGATGTCATCCGCGCCATGGTTGCGGACGTAGAAGAAGGAGTTATGCCACTTCTTGGCAGAATCCTCGAGCGGGATCTTGGGGAAGTCCGCCCCCGGCCGCTTCGAGATGACGGCGGCCCCGCAGTCGGCGAACTCCCCGGCCGACGGGCCCTGCTGCTTCAAGGAGAAGAAGCGTGCCCAGAGATCAATGGTTGGCTCGACCCCCAGGTACCCTTCGCATAGGGTCACGAAGCCGGAGAGCTGGATGATGGCGCCGGCGCCAAGATAGTGCGGCTGGAGCCCGAAGAACTCCAAGAACCCGCGGAAGAAAGTGCTCGCCGGCAATCCGAAGCCGCACTGAAAGTGCATGAGGAAGACGACGCACTCCTGCCCCTCGGGCCGGGGCCTCTGCTCGCCGTGCGATAGATGGATGCCGACGTCCGTCTCCCACGGCAGGCGCCGCGAGGACCGAAGGTAGGTGATGTCATCAGGGGTGACGGTCGAGCCCATCCAGGAGCCCGACGACAGCGACATCACTGGAAGAAGAAGAGGAAGAAGGACGACGGAGAAGATATCTGCTCAAGGCCGCGGGCGCAGCTGTGCGTCGGTAGCAAGAAGCAGAGCGTGAGCAGGGGGACAGGAGGGCACGAGCGAGAATAATGTCCGCCGCCCCCTTGCCCCCCTCAATTTATAACCCTAGGTTCGAACGTGGGGGAGTGGGATCGTCTGCACGTGCTCGTTCCACTACCCCACAATAAGTGTGCACGTACACACGCACTAACTACACGGGGAAGTGCAACCGGCCCCCAGACGCCGCAATAAATCCACGCGTGTGGCCAAGGGCGCGTGGCGGCAAGCCCCGGCCTGTCACCCCGTCCCGTCACGCGCGTGGCCTGTCAGGCCCCTCCGACTTCCAGGCACCACGTGGCGCCTGTGCGAAGCCCGAGGGATCGCCTCAAGATTCGACGGACTCCTCGGTTCCCGTCGCGGCCGGGATGCCGCGATCCGGTTTCCGAGAAAACCAGCACACAGTGGGTGTTGCCGGACCCGGCGTTCGCAGATTCCGCCTTGCTCAAGGGGGAAGCTGCGAAGGCCCACTCATCCGAAGACGGCGGACCTTCACAGCTTCGGGGAATATTGTCGGGGGGATGAATCCCAGGCAGGCAACGGAACCTGGATCTATTTCAAAAACAGTGGGGCCCGCATCGCCCCGCAAACCGGCATGCGCTAGGCCGGGTCGCTCGACCCGGCAAGGCACGCAACCCGGCCAAGACCCTCGACTTGGGAAGGTACGTCGACCCGGCCGCAGCGACTAGCGCGAGGCAACTTAGCCCGGCGCAACCTTGGTTTCCCCAACAAGCCAACCCACCCGTGGCGTCCACGGCAACCGAGCCACGGGTCAGCTCCTGTCCCATCCAGGCCGTATGATGGGACGAGACCTCAATCACCGATGGCCAAGACTACAATGCCCCCGCCCATTCCCGTGGTTGGCCGGAGCGTGGCAACAGTGCCCCTCACCTACCCGCTGACCAGGGCTGGCACGACAACAGTGTTCCCGCCCTCACCGCTGATGACAGCAAGCGGCGGCCTGACGAAGAACACTGTGCGCGGCTCGACTCGGCCACGCCATGACGATCGACAAGACGGTGCACAGTCCCCCTAGGCACGCGGGGCCCGCACCTAGGTGAACCCGGCGAACCACAAGCCCCCAAGCGGGACCCATCGCGGTACCCCGGACACCGACAATACTGACCCACCGACTCGGCATATTAACATTGTAACCCCGGGTGGGTTGATCTATAAAACCCCCTGGGAGCCCACGCCTACAGGGATATGATATATGAGATCCCCGGCATGCAAAGCCATACAAGATAAAGCAAGAAAGCAAGATAGGGCTAGCCACTACATAACAACACCAGAGAGAAGGAGCAGCCCGAGCCTTGGCCAGCCTCCTTCCTCCTCCATACAGCTCTAGGAGCGACATTGTACTATCGACCATCCAACTAAACTCGGCAGGACTAGGGGTGTTATCTCTTCGGAGAGCCCCGAACGTGGGTATGTCCGGCGTCCCTCGCCCGCGCATATCAACCTCGCCTCCGAAGCCCACCAGCGCCCTCGAGCCTCCTCCTCTCTTTAGCCATCCCTTGGCATCTGCCGTGCGCCCACCATGACAGGGGTGCCGCACACGCCTAGGAATCAATATTGTGTGTTCTAGGCGCCTCCCCCCTTCATATATATAGGTGGGAGGGAGAGGGAGCAGCCAAGGGGGCACCGAAGTAGGAGGAATCCTACTTGGGGCCCTAATCCTATTCGCACCCCCTGCCATAATTCTCGAAGTGGGAAAGAAGGAGGAGGGGGAGAGAAGGAAGGGGGAGGCTGAATCCCTCCCCTTCCTTTCTCTCTTCTCCTATTTCCTTCCCCGCCTCTATTTTGGCCTACATGGGGCGCACCAGCCCCTTAGGGACTGGTTTGTCCCCCTCTTGGCCCATTAGGCCCATGTAGTTGCCGGGGGATGCCCGGAACACCTTCCGGTGACCCGATACGTACCCGGTACCCCCGAAACACTTCCGGTGTCTGAATACTATCGTCCTATATATCAATCTTTACTTCTCGACCATTTCGAGACTCCTCTTCATGTCCATGATCTCATTCGGGATTCTGAACAACATTCGATTACCAAATCACATAACTCATACAATACAAATCGTCATCGAACATTAAGCGTGCGGACCCTACGGGTTCGAGAACTATAAAGACATGGCCGAGACACCTCTCCGGTCAATAACCAATAGCGGAACCTAGATGCTCATATTGGCTCCCACATATTCTACGGAGATCTTTATCGGTCCAACTGTTACGACAACATACGTTATTCACTTTGTCATTGGTATGTTTACTTGCCCGAGATTCGATCGTCGATATCTTCATACCTAGTTCAATCTCATTATCGGCAAGTCTTTTTACTCGTTCTGTAATGCATCATCCTGCAACTAACTCATTAGTCACATTGTTTGCAAGGCTTCTTATGATGTGCATTACCGAGAGGGCCAGAGATAGCTCTCCGATACTCGGAGTGACAAATCCAAACCTCTATCTATGCCAACCCAACAAACACCTTCAGAGATACCTGCAGAGCATCTTTATAATCACCCAGTTACTTGTGATGTTTGATAGCACACAAGGCATTCGTCCGGTATCCGGGAGTTGCATAATCTCATTGTCGGAGGAATATGTATCTATCTATCTATTATATATATATTACAAGAGTCAAACAAGCCATCACGTTTATCCACACAGATTAAAATATCTCAACCTTCAATTTTTAGATATAAACGGCTGAGATTTAAAAAATATAACGTTACATACAAATTGTATATCCAAACATATATTGGTTGCACGTATTAAGTTGTCACGGACATGTATCTACAAAGGAAAAGTGCATGACGTAGATGGGAAGGACACGTGCAAAGTTAAAAAAAAACAATTACCTAGACTATATTAATATGGTGCAATTGCTACACCACATCACGTATATAGACTGGTGAAAAGAAAAGGTCACGTGCTTGGGAACAGAGACATTACCGAATAGTTTTTTAGTCCATATCCAATGTGCCAATCGGATTGAACGTGCTTGGAAACAGAGACATTGCCGAACATTTTTTTAGTCCATATCCAATGTGCCAAACGGATTGAATATGCGTCGGTAGTATGTACATAACTACAAAGTCTCCCCACAAAAAGAAATGTGTACAAGGAAGTCTCTCTGCAAAAATAAAAAGAAAGACCACATTTCCCTAGAAAAAAGAAAGTCTGTATTTCTCTCAGTGTGTACAAGGAAGTCTCCCTGCAAAAAAATGTCCATCTTTCCCTAAAAAGAAGTCAGTATTTCTCTCAGTAAACAACACATCCGTGTAAACAGTGGAATCCACAAAAAAGAAAATCTTCTAAACAAGAGTCAAATAATATTCACAAAAAAAGAGAGTCAAATAAGCCACCACTTCGTCCACATTTGCTAAAAGAATAAGAACCGTTGATGCTCATTGTAACGACTGAGATTAAAAAAGGAGTTACATAAAACAGTGACCACGTACGAATTTTGGTTGGCACGTACAAATGTAGAACCAATTATGCACATACAATATTTTCAGAAAAAAGAAGATTATGTACATGCATAGAAACCTACGTCCCATCACAATTTCTGTTTTTTTGGGGGCCTTCAATTCACGTATCAATACATGGAAACAATTTCCGAAAGATTATGGACTTTTTTTGAGAAATAAAAGAATATCGAGATGGAAGGAAACTTACATTTAATCACTAATTTTTTTTTGGGCCTTCAAGCCACGTATCTATACATGGAAACATATAAAGCACAACACAATACACGTATCAGAAGTGAACACTGATTGATTCGCGAAAAATACTTCCAATTTTTTTTTTTGCGTAAAAAAATGACCATGTAAACATTTTGGTTGATACCACGCAAAAAAAAAAAACATTTTGGTTGAGTGTAGACCCAGATTGTGCACATAATACTTTTGCAAAAAAGAAACTTCCGCAAAAAAATGCACATGCAAGGAAACCTACGTCCAATCACTATTTCCAATTTTTTGGGCTTCAAGTGCTATCCTATCCTACTAAGAGTACTCCCAGGAGATCCACGATGCCGATCTTAATTGATGTAGAAAGTCAAATACGTACAAAAGTTAACATTGATTGGTTCGTGAAGAATACTTACAAAAGAATCCAGTTAGAATATGCATATCATCCAATCAAAGAGCAAAACGCAGATGCCTCCTCACTCCTGCATGGGCTAAAAACTGTATAATTACATATTAAGCTACACAAATACTCTGGAGTGTTATATATAAGCGATCTTGATTTAGGATTTTTTCAGAAAACATGGGAAGAAAAGATCTCAAGAAATTTGACTTCTGGAAAGGTTGAAGAAACCAGGAAGGGATTACATGCACATGATTGACTTCACTAAAATTACCCACTAATGGAGTTAGAATATAAACCCGACGTGCCAATTTTTTTAAGGGGCCCATTTTCATGTTTGATCATAAAGATTGGCCGGTAGTTAGAATGCAAGTCTTATTATGTGGATTACATGGAGAAAGAGTAAAACACTAATTTTGTTTAACACGGGAGAAATTTATTATGATGAATAATTAATTAATTTTGATGGATAAATAATACAATTATATTTGCCTAAAGAATAAAATTTTAGAATTAGTTAACGATAATTTAGGAAAGTTAACCCAAAATGAAATGTGGAGTGTTTATTAAAATATAAATTAATTAAGATTCGGTGACCATACATTTATGATCATGTTGTCGTTGAGGTCGCGAGGTGATTGGGACACGATGGGTACATAAGAATCAACCATCAAATAGTTTTGCCACAAAACTATTTATTGATATAACAATGCAAGGATGACTGTATTAATTCCAAGAGGTAGGGCACTTTACGATGAGATGGTACAAGGCCATTTGGAATTAGATTCTTGGATAAGAGAATAGTAGCGAGTGCACATAGGTCGTTGAATACACATGATTTCCATAGCAAAAGTCGAAGAAGTTTTTTGCTGACATAGGAAGTTAGAATCTAAAACATTTACTCAAGTGTAGGTATGGGAATAACATGCATGTCTCTTTTCCATTTCTACTGACATGGTGAGCAGGCGGGAGAGCCACAAAGTACATTAAGAGAAGCAAACAAAAATTCTCAAAAATTAATAGAAATTACACATTGTTATATGAGATGCGGAGATTAGTACCAAAGTCCATAGTCTTTTCATGGCAATCAATAATAAAGTATTTGATCCATAACTATGCATATCGAGCTATATGTCAGATAATGCAAATGCTTAACCGCTTTAAAAGGATATGCTAAAAAGATTGCATTGAAAGGAAGATATTATGGAAATATGTAATGTAAATATATGTAACTATAACAGGAAAATACAAAACAAACCAAGACCGATTTGAACGCAAGTCAAAACATTGCAATGATTGAGAAAATGATCGATTTATATATTATGAAAAGCTAATGTCACATTTCTGAAAACAAGTAATGTAATAGAATTAATGTAACCCATAATATATATAGTGAACATCTAGCCGCGTAAACGCGCGGGCCACACCACTAGTTTGACATGAAGAAAGCAGTAGCAATAAAACAGAATGATCATTATGCTAAGCTAATGAATGGGTAATGTCCATCACATCATTCTCCTAATGATGTGATCCCGTTCATTAAATGACAACACATGTCTATGGTTAGGAAACTTAACCATCTTTGATTAACGAGGTAGTCAAGTAGAGGCATAATAGGGACACGGTCTTTTGTCTTTGTATCCACACATGTATCAAGTTTCTGGTTAATACAATTCTAGCATGAATAATAAACATTTATCATGATATATGGAAATATAAAATAACTACTTTATTATTGACTCTAGGGCATATTTCCTTCAGCCTCCTACTTGCACTAGAGTCAATAATCTAGTTCACATTGCTATGTGATTTAACACCAGTAGTTCACATATGTATGTGATTAACACCCATAGTTCACATCGCCATGTGGCCAACACCCAAAGGGTTTACTAGAGACAATAATCTAGTTCACATTGCTATGTGATTAACACCCAAAGAGTACTAAGGTGTGATCATGTTTTTCTTGTGAGAGAAGTTTAGTCAACGGGTCTGCCACATTCAGAGCCGTACGCATTTTTGCAAGTTTTCTATGTCTACAATGCTCTGCATGGAGCTACTCTTAGATAATTGCTCCCACTTTCAATATGTATCCAGATGGAGACTCAGAGTCATTCGGATCGGTGTAAAAGCTTGCATCAACGTAACTCTTTACGACGAACTCTTTATCACCTCCATAACCGAGAAATATTTCCTTAGTCCTCTTAGGTAACTAAGGATAACTTTGACCGCTGTCCAGTCATCCACTCCTGGATCACTATCGTACCCCCTTGCCAAACTCATGATAAGGTACACAATAGGTCTGGCACACAACATAGCATACTTTATAGAACCTATGGCCGAGGCATAGGGAATGACTTTTGTTCTCTTTCTATTTTCTGCTGTGGTCGGGTTTTGAGTCTTACTCAACTTTACACCTTGCAACACAGGCAAGAACTCCTTTTTTGACTATTCTATTTTGAACTACTTCAAAATCTTGTCAAGGTATGTACTCATTGAAAAATCTTATCAAGCGTCTTGATCTATCTCTATAGATCTTGATGCCTAATATGTAAGCAGCTTCACCGAGGTCTTTCTTTGAAAAACTCCTTTCAAACTCTCCTTTATGCTTTCCAGAAAATTCTACATCATTTCCGATCAACAATATGCCATTTACATATACTTATCAAAAAGGCCATAGTGCTCCCACTCACTTTCGTGCAAATACAAGCTTCACCACAAGTTTGTATAACTATATGCTTTGATCAATTCATCAAATCATATATTCCGACTTCGAGATGCTTGCACTAGTCCATTGGTGGATTGCTGGAGCTTGCACATTTTGTTAGCACCTTTAGGATTGACAAAACATTCTGGTTGCATCATATACAACTCTTTTTAATAAATCCATTAAGGAATGCAGTTTTGATATCCATTTGCCAGATTTCATAAAATGTGGCAATTGCTAACGTGATTCAGACAGACTTAAGCATCGATACGAGTGGGAAAATCACATCGTATTCAACACCTTGAACTTGTCAAAAACCTTTTGTGACAATTTGAGCTTTGTAGATAGTAACACTACCATCATCGTCCGTCTTCCTCTTGAAGATCCATTTATTTTCTATCTCCCCGATCATCGAGCAAGTCAACCAAAGTCCACACTTTGTTCTCATACATGGATCCTATCTCAGATTTCATGGCCTCAAGCCATTTATCGGAATCTAGGCTCATCATCGCTTCTTCATAGTTCGTAGGTTCATCATGGTCTAGTATCATGACTTCCAGAACAGGATTACCGTACCACTCTAGTGCGGAACGTGCTTTGGTTGACCTACGAGGTTCTGTAGTAACTTGATCTGAAGTTTCATGATCATTATCATTAGCTTCCTCTCTAGTTGGTGTAGACATCACAGGAACGGTTTTCTGTGATCACCTACTGTCCAATCCGAGATAAGGTACAATTATCTCATCAAGTTCTACTTTCCTCCCGCTCACTTCTTTCGAGATAAACTCCTTCTCTAGAAAGGTTCCATTCTTGGCAACAAATATCTTGCCTTCAGATCTGTGATAGATGGTGTACCCAATTGTTTCCTGTTGGGAAGTGTAGCATGCAATTTCAAAAAAAAATCCTACGCTCACGCAAGATCTATCTAGGAGATGCATAGCAATGAGAGGGCGAGAGTGTGTCCACGTACCCTCGTAGACCGAAAGCGAAAGCATTTGCTCAACACAGTTGATGTAGTCGAACGTCTTCTCGTTCCAATCGATCAAGTACAGAACGTACAACACCTCCGAGTTCTGCATATGTTCAGCGTGATGACGTCCCTCAATCTCTTGATCCAGCAGAGGGTTGAAGGACTAGATGATGGTGATGGTGATGTGATCCACGCAGGGCTTCGCCTAAGCACCATGAGAATATGACCAGAGGCATTAACTGTGGAGGGGGTGCAGCACAGGGCTAAGAACAATTGGTGTGTCTCATAGGGGCGCCCCCCGTATATAAAGGAGAGAGGGAGAGGAGGCCGGCCTAGGTGCGCCCCAAGTGTGGGGAGTCCCACTTGGACTGCTAGTGGGATTCGCCCCCCTTCCTTTTTCCGGAGGGGGAAAGGGGGAAGGAGTAGGAGAGGAGAAGGAATGGGGGGGGGCACCCCCATGTGACACCCAGATAATTAAGCTACAACAATTCCATGTTAATGGTGCCATGTCATCATAGTACTGTTGCTAATCCTCATTTGATCCAAATCGCTATTCAAATTCAAATTAAAGTCCAAAATTCAAATTTCTCAAACATGAAAACTAAAATGTTCAAATTATGGCAGATAGTCTCTAGTTATTTCCCATATTGAAACCCATATTTTTAAGGAATTTAAATGCCCTTTAATGGATAAAACAGGGGCTAAAACAATTATATAAATGCTTTTAAATTTATTAAAAAAACACTAAACTAATTATTTTAGTGCCTTATTAATTGTGGTATTGGTCTAATTATTAACACTAATTTAGGGCTAGTGTTATATTTTATAAAGCCTAAAAATAAAACAAAACTAAGAGAAAAACACAAACTATTTAAAAGACAAAGAAAAGGCAAAAGAAAAACAAAATAAAACCCTCTCTACATGGGCTACGTGGGCCTTAGCCGCTTGGCAGGCCCAATCGGCCAGCCAGCCGGCCCATTCCACTCCGCCCTCTGTGGTCGTCTCCTCCCCCCGCACTACTCATCCAACCATGGGGCGAGCCCCAGCAGGACCACCTCGCCGACATCGCCACGGGGAGGATAAGGCCTGCACCGAGGCCTCCCCCCCAGATAATTCCCCCCTCGCTCTCTATCCCTCACGCGCTCGCCGCTCTCCCCTCTCCTTGCCCGAGCACGTCACCGTCGCCCTCCATCGATCTCGCAGTCCCCGGTGCCCCCTCGATCGTGCTGGTGGCTGGCAGGAGTGCCTTCCTCTTCTCCGTCGCCCTCGACCATCAGAGGGAGCTGGGAGGCCCTAAAGTGGCTGCTCTCCGCCCCCTTCCGCCTCTGTCACCGATGATCTTCGTCATCTCCGGTGAACACTGCGCTCATAAACTGTCGACGGCGCATCATAGCCGCTCGATGAGCCTCTCCCCCCTCCCAGTTCCTCTCTTCGCGTCGCATGCTCCATCCTAGCTAGCTCGCCGCCTCACCATGCTATGTCTGCCATCGAACCTCACCGTACGGTCACCTCCACGATTCCACCCCAACTCCACTCAATGCAGCGCTCCCCTCTGTCTCGAACGCGATCGAAAGCAAGCGCTAGTTCACACCATAGTCGCGCGCCTGGTTTTGCCCGAGCGCCACGGCCGACTCCGGCAGCCTTGCCGGCCACCTCCAATCGTTCCGATACCATAGATCAATGCGTGGTGGAGTGGTTGTTCGAATGCGCCCAAAAGCACGTGTTTTGGCCCTTTGTAGAGCAAATCCGACGCTCTCGGGATCCTGTTCCGGCGCCGGTGTCCGATGTGGCGCCGGCTGATACATATCCAACATATCTATAATTTTTGATTGTTGCATGCTATTATATTATCATTCTTGTATATTTTACAATCATTTTATATCATTTTTTGGTACTAACCTATTGACATAATGCCCAGTGCCAGTTGCTGTTTTCTGCATGTTTTTTACATCGCAGGAAATCAATACCAAATGGCGTCCAAACGCACCAAAACTTTTTGAGGATTTTTTTGGGCCAGAAGACATCCAGTGGGCTAGGAAAGCACCTAGGGGTGATCCAAGGGGAGCACAACCCACCAGGGCGCGCCTGGGGGGGGGGGGCAGGCGCGTCCTGGTGGGTTGTGCCCACCTCGGGTGCCCCCTGAACCGCTTCTTTGCTCTATAAATACCCCAATATTCCATAAACCCTAGGGGAGTCGATGAAAATCAATTCTAGCCGTTGTTGAGTCCAGAAACACCAGATCCAATCTAGACACCTTCACGGAGGGGTTCACCACTTCCATTGGTGCCTCCCCGATGATGCGTGAGTAGTTCTTTGTAGACCTATGAGTCCGTAGTTAGTAGCTAGATGGCTTCCTCTTTCTCTCTCTCTCTTGATTATCAATACAATGTTCTCTTGGAGATCCATATGATGTAAGCCTTTTTGCGGTGTGTTTGTTGGGATCTGATGAACTTTGAGTTTATGACCAGATCTATGTTTTTATCCATGAAAGTTATTTGAGTCTTCTTTGATCTCTTATATGCATGATTGCTTAAAGCCTCGTATTTCTTCTCCGATATTTGGGTTTTGTTTGGCAAACTTGATCTATTTATCTTGCAATGGGAAGAGGTGCTTTGTGATGGGTTCGATCTTACGGTGCTTGATCCCAGTGACAGAAAGGGAAACACCATGTATGTATCGTTGCTATTAAGGATAACAAGATGGGGTCTATTTCTACATAAATAGATATTGTCTACATCATGTCATCATTCTTATTGCATTACTTCACTTTCCCATGAACTTAATACACTAGATGTATGCTGGATAGCGGTCAATGTGTGGAGTAATAGTAGTAGATGCAAGCAGGAGTCAGTCTACTAATCTTGGACGTGATGCCTATATAATGATCATTGCCTGGATATCATCATGATTATTTGATGTTCTATCAATTGCCCAACAATAATTGTTTTCCCACCGTTTGCTATTTTTCTCTCGAGAGAAGCTACTAGTGAAACCTACGGCCCCCCAGGTCTCTTTTCATCATATTTGCCTTTGCGATCTATTTTCCTTTGCATTTACTTTCAGATCTATTAAACCAAAAATACAAAAATACCTTGCTACAATTTATTTGTTCCGCGATCTATTTATCCTATCTACCACTTTTACCGCCGCACCCGAAAGGGATTGGCAACCCCTTTAACACGTCAGGTTGTGAGTATTTGTTATTTGTGTGCAGGTGCTGTTTACATGGTGTGAGGAGGTTCTCCTACTGGCTGGATAACCTTGGTCTCATCACTGAGGGAAATACCTACCGTCGCTATACTGCATCATCCCTTCCTCTTTAGGGAAATATCGACGTAGTTCTAATAGACATCAAAAGGAATTTCTGGCGCCGTTGCCGGGGAGGATCTTCAACATCAACCAGGTTCCTAATCACAAATCTCATCTCCTCGCAATTTATATTATTTGCCATTTGCCTCTCGTTTTCCTCTCCCTCACTTCACAAAAATTTGTTGTTTTATTTGCCCTCTTTTTGTTCGCCGTTTGTCTCGACAGATCTGTTTTTGTGTATGTTCTTGTTTCCGTAGTCATGATGCCTCAAAGACAATATTATGATGTTCCTTATACAAATATTTTGCTTGAAACTGAGAAACGTACTAATGAATATATTACTACACAATTTGAGCATAATAAATATTTTACTGAAGAACTTAAGGAACACTCTGTTGTGTTAGAGGCTATAACGAAACAACTTGATGATATTAGTAGAGAAGTTTGCAAACTCCAATCTAAGTATGCTTTTGCTGAAAGTTTTCTGGGAAAAATATCCGATGCACAAGCTACTTTAGTGAATCAAATGGCTGCCAAACCAATCTCGTTAGAAAATAAAAATGCCGAAAATGATTGGTGTTTCTTTTATTGATTCTTTGTTTAGTAAAATTTAGATTGATGAAAAAGGGACTGCGGAAGCGTCAACTTTAGTTAAAAGGCGTCCCTATGATTCGCAGGGTGAAAATCTTGTTGAGAAAATTGATAAAAGTGGGTTTGAAGAGGTCAAGGCTTTAACTAGTGACAAGCCCATTATTTTGGATTACAAAGACTTTAATTATGATAGTTGCTCTTTGGTTGATTGTATCTCTTTGTTGCAATCCTGATAAATTCACCCCATGCTTATGAATAAAATAAAGCTTTTACTACACATATTGTTGATGCCAAGATGAATGCTTTTGAAGAAAAGTTGGAATTAGAAGTTTCAATTCCTAGAAAATTGCATGATGAGTGGGAACCTACTATCAAAGTCAAGATTAAAAATTATGAGTGTTTTGCTTCATGTGACTTGGGTGCTAGTGTTTCTACAACTCCGAAATCTTTATGTGATGTGCCCATAGATTCTACTATTAAAAAGCCTATGGAAAGAATTAATGATTTTCTTATTCTTGTAAATAGGAATTATGTGCCCATAGATTTTATTGTTCTTGATATTGATTGCAATCCGTCTTGTCCAATTATTCTTGGTAGACCGTTTTTACGTACTATTGGTGCCGTGATTGATATGAAAGAAGGCAATATTAAATTTCAATTTCCACTAAGAAAGGGAATGGAACACTTCCCTAGAACAAGAATTAGGCCACCATATGAATCAATCATGAGGGCATCCTATGGATCTAGAAACAAAGATGACAAAACTTAGATCGTACGCGTTATGCCTAGCTAGGGGCGTAAAATGATAGGGCTCGTCGGGAGGCAACCCATCTTGTATCTTTTTGCCTTTTGGTTTTCTTGCTGTTTTCAATAAAATACCCAATTAACTGTGGTTAGATGTGTTTTTGTGGTTTTAGTTAGTGTTTGTGTCAAGCAAGGCCTTTGGTTTGATTTGGGTAAAAGTTGATTTTATCTTGCTGAAAAACAGAAACTTATGCGCTCATGAAAATAATTTTCATAAATCACAGAAATGTGATTTTGAGTTGATTATTTTGGCAGAAGATTAATATACAAATTACACAGGTTTCCCCAATTTCTCAAGATTTTTGGAGTTACAAAAGTATTCAAAATATCCATATTGCTACAAAATGTTCTGTTTTGATAGATTCTGATTTCTTTGCATTGTGTGCTTGTTTTGGTGATTCTATGGTTTTCTTTGATGAGTTTTTTCCATAGAAAAGTTGGAATACAGTAGATAATGCAAAAACAAAATATGAATAGATTTGCAACAGTACTTATACTAGTAGTTTGCTTTCTTATAATAACGGATCTCGCGAAGGTTTTGTTGAGTTTTGTGTGATTGAAGTTTTCAAGTTTTGGGTGATCTTACGATGGACGAAGGAATAAGGATTAGTAAAAGGCTAATCTTGGGGATGCCCGAGGCACCCCAAGATAATATTCAAGAAGTAGCAAGCAACTAAGCTTGGGGATACCCCGAGTGGCATCCCCGCTTTCTTGTGAACCATCGGTATTTTACTTGAAGCTATATTTTTGTTTGTTACATATTATGAGTTTTGCTTGGAGCGTATTGTATGATATGAGTCTTTGCTTGTTTTGCTTTGTGTTTTAAGTGTTGAATCCTTGCTAAACACACCTTTTTGAGAGAGCCAAAAAATTATGCTGTGCTTGCTCCTATGCTTCAGTTAAATTTTTAGAGCCATGGATTTTATATAGTACTTCACTTATATATTCTTGAGCATGGTGTGCTGTGTTATTTTTGAAGAAATGCTCTCATACTTCACTTAGATTTATTTGGGAGTTAGTAATTTTTTTATAAATTCTCTCTTGCTTCACTTAGATTATTTTGAGAGAAAGAAAAAAAATTATGCTCATGATCTTCACTTATATTTGTTTGAGCTTATCAAAAGCAACATATGAAAATAGTCCCAAAGAGATAGATATTCAAGGAGGATATAATAAAAACTTTCATGAAGATCATTGGAAAAAATAAACTTGATTCTTAGTAATGGATTTGAGATATGACGATATGATATGTGAGTCATGTTGATGAGTAATTGTGCTTTAGTAATAATATTGATGTTAAGGTTTGTGATTCCCTATGCAAGCATGGAAGTCAATAGTTATGCAATGAAATCTATATCCTACTTGTGGTGCATTATTCGGTCGTACTTATGCTTAATGCTTGGGCATGACATTTTTTGCTTTTTGGTTGGTCGCTTCTCAATCTTTTTGCTAGCCTTCATTTTGCACTAAGTATGATCACTACTTGTGCATCCAAAACCCTTTAAACCAGTTTTGCCTTATGAGTCCACTATACCTACCTATATGCGGTATTTCCATACCATTCTAAGCAAATTTGCATGTGCCATCCCTAATTTTCAAAATAAATTTCTCTTTTGTGTGCTCTACAACTCGCGAGGGTAGTTAGGGGTAGCCAATATTTTCCATGCTAGATGTGTTATTCTCACGATGAGTGTTTATTCACTTGTCATTGCACGAGAGTACGGTATAGGTATTAGGGATGCCCAGTCCCGAAATGAAAAATGAATTTACTTTATGTTGTCAAATAATAAATTCCTTGAAAAGTGTTGGTATGGAGGGCAACCGTGGATTCGGCTAGCCATGGAAAGGGAAAGTAATGGTGGAAAAAAATAAACTTTATTTTTTGTTTGGGAACTGCCTATGATGTATCTAACATGGAAAGTGTTGGGAGCTCGAAGTCGTTTTCGTTGGTGGGAAAAGTATGCCTCTCAAAAATGGTTTTATCTCCAAATTTAAGCTTTGAGCTCTGGCACCTCTACAAATCCCTACTTCCCTCCGCGAAGGGCCTTTCTCAAAAATGCAATTTTTATTTTTGAATCTGAGTCTCCGTCTTCTCTCATAAAGCACCAACTAAGGGGCACTATGATCGTATTTGAGCATTGGGTGTAGCTAATATTCGAGTGTGTTTCATGAATGGATCAATGATTGAGCATAATGGTCTAGGGATAACTTGCTTTAGTGTTGATATTTTGAAAGACATGGTTGCTTGTTGATATGCTTGAGTATTAAAAGTCTTCGTGTCAAAACTAGACTATTGCTTTGAATCATATAAAAGTCCAAATGTCCATGCTATAAAGAAAATAATTGTGATGAACATGTTAGGCAACATTGCACTTCAAAAATAATGTTTTTATCATTTACTTGTTGGGGAACATAGCATGCAATTTCAAAAACTTTCCTACGATCACGCAAGATCTATCTAGGACATGCATAGGAACGAGAGGCGGAGAGTGTGTCCACGTACCCTCGTAGACCGAAAGCGGAAGCGTTAGGTTAACGCAATTGATGTAGTCGAATGTCTTCAAGATCCAAACGATCTAGTACCGAACGTTCATATCCAGTTTCAACTAATTTTAGACCGTGCTAGCGAGAAGGTCATGCGAGACTATGTATACGGGGTACACGTCAGCAGTTAATAACTGGTGTGAATTCCACCCTAGAAAAAAGACAATAACTTAGGATGATGCGCTGTTAACTTAGACGTTCACACAGGCGTGACCAATCGTACGGGTGTAGAGGCGCGTTCACAAAAAGGGGTCGAACGCTCAGCCTATGTATTCCTCATGTAAATAGATAATTTAGTGCCATTGGTTATTTACTTTAAACATTTTGCATTGACATGTTAGTGTAGAGGCCCACAAAATGAAATGGATATTATAGTCCCACAAAAGAAATGGATATTGTAGTCCGCTACTTAAAAGTGTTACCTCATATGATTACATAGCCTCCATTTCATAAATTGCATACCCGTTGAATTCATATATGAATATTACATATATTTCTTCATAATAGAACCTTAAATCATCCAAGACTAATGAATTTGAATGCAAGAGTAACAATGGTGTATGTACATGATAGCTACATTGGTTGTTTGAAGAGAAATCACTGTAACTTTGGCATGCACAACTGAAAAGGTTTATTTATGTAGAAAAAAAGTGATAAGTGACTGTCCAATCTTTATAGCGTTGAGTCGATAATGTACCTTTGGCCACGATACAAAGTAGATATTGATTTATGTTCAAGCGATGCATGTCCACCATCGCTAGATAGTGATACATGAATGAATTGTGCAATCTTTCTCACATGCATACATATCTCATTTCCCTGTGGGCATCGTAATCACACATGCACACTTCATGTATTTCTCTCCCTCTGTCAAGGTTAGAATTCGTCTTTCTACCCCGTCCTACAAGTCTCTTACACAGAAATACACACACTCTCTCTGTCGAACACGCCCACCCCTTTAATTCTGCCCACCCACAACCACTAATGTCTCAAAGTATAATTATGTCTCTCAGACATATGCCTAAGGTAAACTCGAGTTCCGGAACCATATGAATACATACAATGGGATTCCAGCAAAGCACCTTTTGTTATGAGATTTCGCTCTCTCTCTCTCTCTCTGTCACACACACACACACACACACACACACACACACACACACGCGCGCGCGCGCGCGCGCGCACGCGCACACACACATTGTTTCTCGCTTCATTTTTTCTGGCACTTGCATGCACACCATTTGTTTATCTTCGTGATGCTTTAAGTATGCCTCGCACACATGCTATCTACCTATCCCTTAATATAGCTAGATATGTGTCACGCAAACTCCTTCTCCCTACTAGCAAGATGCCCATGCATTACACGGAACATCAAGATGCATTTGTATGAGTAGTCTATCTTGTGAGAGAAAAGGATGAATGACGGAATGCCTTATTTGAAAATGTGGAGAGGGGTGTGGGTATCTTTTTGCAAAATTGCCAGTTTCCTTCCTACCTGTCGGATATAAATAGGACGACCTATATTGCAGGATGGCAGGAACACCATCATCACCAACTCTGTTTTTTTATAAGAGTAGAGATATGTAAGTGTCACTGCCCCCCCCCCCACACCCACACACACACAGACACACTTCCCGAGACCAAAAGAGTAGGGTG